>NC_088239.1:70665131-70880131 GCF_036934945.1 Oncorhynchus masou masou | reverse complement strand
ACCAGGAGCGTCAGTACTGTACCAACCGTACCTGTCAAACCAACCAGGAGCGTCAGTACTGTAGCAACCATACCTGTAAAACCAACCCAGACAGACAATACTGTACCAACCGTACCTGTCAAACCAACCCAGACAGACAATACTGTACCAAATTCTACTGGTCACACACACATATTTAGCAGATGTTATTGTGGGTGTAGCAAATGCTTGTGTTGCTAGCTCCAACAGTGCAGTAGTTTCTATCAATTCACAACAATACACACAAATCTAAAAGTAAAATAATGGAATTAAGAAATATCGAAATATTAGGACGAGCAATGTCGGAGTGGCATTTTCTAAAATACAGTAGAATAGAATACAGTATATACATATGAAGTGAATAAAACATTATGTAAACATTATTAAAGTGCCTAGTATTCAAACATTGAAATGACTGTGATTCCAGTGCATTCGGAAAGTATTCAGACCCCTTCCCCTTTTCCACATTTTGTTACGTTTCAGCCTTATTCTAAAATTGATGAAATACATTTTTTACGCATCAATCTGCACACAATAACCCACAATGACAAAGCTTTTTTTTAAAACAGTTTCGCAAATGTATGAAAAATAAATAACAGAAATACCTTATTTACATAAGTATTCAGACCCATTGCTATGAGACTCAAAATTAGGTCCAGGCGCATCCTGTTTCCATTGATCGTCCTTGAAATATTTCTACGAGTCATTTGTGGTACATTCTATTGATTGGACATGATTTGGAAAAGCACACACCTGTCTATTTAATCCCACAGTTGACTCCAATAACCTGCTTGGAGTTTGACAAAAGGCACCTAAAGGACTCTCAGACCGTGAGAAACAAGATTCTCTGGTCTGATGAAACCAAGATTGAACTTTTGGTCTGAATGCCAAGCGTCACTTCTGGAGGAAACCTGACACCATCCCTACGGTGAAGCATGGTGATGGCAGCATCAAGCTTTGGGAATATTTTTCAGCGGCAGGGATTGGGATGCTAGTCAGGATCGAGGGAAAGATGACTGTAGTGTACCAACCATACCTGTAAAACCAACCAGGAGCATCAGTACTGTACCAACCGTACCTGTAAAACCAACCAGGAGCGTCAGTACTGTACCAACCATACCTGTAAAACCAACCAGGAGCGTCAGTACTGTACCAACCATACCTGTCAAACCAACCAGGAGCGTCAGTACTGTACCAACCGTACCTGTAAAACCAACCCAGACAGACAATACTGTACCAACCGTACCTGTCAAACCAACCAGGAGCGTCAGTACTGTACCAACCATACCTGTCAAACCAACCAGGAGCGTCAGTACTGTACCAACCGTACCTGTCAAACCAACCAGGAGCGTCAGTACTGTACCAACCGTAAAACCAACCAGGAGCGTCAGTACTGTAAACGTACCTGTAAAACCAACCAGGAGCGTCAGTACTGTACCAACCATACCTGTAAAACCAACCAGGAGCGTCAGTACTGTACCAACCATACCTGTAAAACCAACCAGGAGCGTCAGTACTGTACCAACCGTACCTGTAAAACCAACCAGGAGCGTCAGTACTGTACCAACCGTACCTGTAAAACCAACCAGGAGCGTCAGTACTGTACCAAACGTTCCTGTAAAACCAACCAGGAGCGTCAGTACTGTACCAACCGTACCTGTAAAACCAACCAGGAGCGTCAGTACTGTACCAACCGTACCTGTCAAACCAACCAGGAGCGTCAGTACTGTACCAACCGTACCTGTAAAACCAACCAGGAGCATCAGTACTGTACCAACCGTACCTGTAAAACCAACCAGGAGCGTCAGTACTGTACCAACCGTACCTGTCAAACCAACCAGGAGCGTCAGTACTGTACCAACCGTACCTGTAAAACCAACCAGGAGCGTCAGTACTGTACCAACCGTACCTGTCAAACCAACCAGGAGCGTCAGTACTGTACCAACCGTACCTGTAAAACCAACCAGGAGCGTCAGTACTGTATCAACCAAACCTGTAAAACCAACCAGGAGCATCAGAACTGTACCAACCGTACCTGTAAAACCAACCAGGAGCGTCAGTACTGTACCAACCGTACCTGTAAAACCAACCAGGAGCGTCAGTACTGTACCAACCGTACCTGTCAAACCAACCAGGAGCGTCAGTACTGTACCAACCGTACCTGTAAAACCAACCAGGAGCGTCAGTACTGTATCAACCAAACCTGTAAAACCAACCAGGAGCATCAGAACTGTACCAACCGTACCTGTAAAACCAACCAGGAGCGTCAGTACTGTACCAACCGTATCTGTCAAACCAACCAGGAGCGTCAGTACTGTACCAACCGTACCTGTCAAACCAACCAGGAGCGTCAGTACTGTAGCAACCATACCTGTAAAACCAACCCAGACAGACAATACTGTACCAACCGTACCTGTCAAACCAACCCAGACAGACAATACTGTACCAAATTCTACTGGTCACACACACATATTTAGCAGATGTTATTGTGGGTGTAGCGAAATGCTTGTGTTGCTAGCTCCAACAGTGCAGTAGTTTCTATCAATTCACAACAATACACACAAATCTAAAAGTAAAATAATGGAATTAAGAAATATCGAAATATTAGGACGAGCAATGTCGGAGTGGCATTTTCTAAAATACAGTAGAATAGAATACAGTATATACATATGAAGTGAATAAAACATTATGTAAACATTATTAAAGTGCCTAGTATTCAAACATTGAAATGACTGTGATTCCAGTGCATTCGGAAAGTATTCAGACCCCTTCCCCTTTTCCACATTTTGTTACGTTTCAGCCTTATTCTAAAATTGATGAAATACATTTTTTTACGCATCTGCACACAATAACCCACAATGACAAAGCTTTTTTTAAAAACAGTTTCGCAAATGTATGAAAAATAAATAACAGAAATACCTTATTTACATAAGTATTCAGACCCATTGCTATGAGACTCAAAATTAGGTCCAGGCGCATCCTGTTTCCATTGATCGTCCTTGAAATATTTCTACGAGTCATTTGTGGTACATTCTATTGATTGGACATGATTTGGAAAAGCACACACCTGTCTATTTAATCCCACAGTTGACTCCAATAACCTGCTTGGAGTTTGACAAAAGGCACCTAAAGGACTCTCAGACCGCGAGAAACAAGATTCTCTGGTCTGATGAAACCAAGATTGAACTTTTGGTCTGAATGCCAAGCGTCACTTCTGGAGGAAACCTGACACCATCCCTACGGTGAAGCATGGTGATGGCAGCATCATGCTATGGGAATATTTTTCAGCGGCAGGGATTGGGACGCTAGTCAGGATCGAGGGAAAGATGAAAATAGCAAAGTACAGAGAGATCCTTGACGAAAATATGCTCCAGGGCACTCAGGACCTCAGACTGGGGCGAAGGTTCACCTTCCAACAAGACAATGACTCTAAGCACACAGCCAAGACAACACAGGAGTGGCTTCGGGACAAGTCTCTGAATGTCCTTGAGTTGCCAAGCCAGAGCTTGGACTTGATCCTGATCAAACATCTCTTGAGAGCCCTGAAAATAGCTGTGCAGCGACGCTCCCCATCCAACCTGACAGAGCTTGAGAGGATCAGCAGAGAAGCTTGTAGCGTCATACCCAAGAATACTTGAGGCTATAATCGCTACCAAAGGTGCTTCAACAAAGTCTGAATACTTATGTAAATGCGATATTTAATTTTTTTATTTGTAATAAATTTGCAAAATATTCTAAAAACCTGTTTTGTTTGGTCATTGTGGGGTATTGTGTGTAGATTGATTAAGAGAAAAAACTATTGAATCAATTTTAGAATACGTCTGTAACGTAACAAAATGTGGAAAAAGTCAATGAGTCTGAATACTTTCCAAATGCACTGTATATCTCAGTCCCAGATTTAATGCACCTGTACTGACCTCGCCTTCTGAATGGTAACGGGGGAACAGGCTCAGGTGGTTGATGTCCTTGATGATCTTTCTGGCCTTCTTTTGACATCAGGTGCTGTAGGTGTCCTGGAGGGCAGGCAGGGTGCCCCCGCTGATGCGTTTGGCAGACTGCACCACCCTCTGGAGAGCCCTGCGGTTGCAGGCGGTGCAGTTGCCATACCAGGCGGTGATACAGCCCAATAGGATGCTCTCAACTGTGCATCTGTAAAAGTTGGTGAGGGTCTTAGGGGCCAAGCCAGATTTCTTCAGCCTCTTTTTCTCCTTCTTTTTACAGTTTGCACCTTCTTCCCCAAACTCTCTGTGATTGGACCATTTCAGATTGTCAGTGATGTGTAACCCGAGGAGCTTTAAGCTTTTCACCTTCTCCACTGCAGTCCCGTCGATGAGGATGGGGGTGTGCTCCCTCTGCTGTTTCCTGAAGTCCACGATTAGCGCCTTCATTTGGTTGACGTTGAGGGAGTGGTTATTTTCCTGGCACCACGACGCCAGGGCCCTCATCTCCTCCCTGGAGGCTGTCTCGTCATTGTTGGTAATCAGGCCTACTACTGTTGTATTGTCTACAAACTTGATGAGTGAGTGGGAGGCGTGGGTGAACACACAGTCATGGGTACAGAAGGTGACTGAGCATGCACCCTAGTGGGGCCCCTGTGTTGAGGATCAGCGAAGTGGAAGTGTTGTTTCCTACCTTCCACACCTGGGGGCAGCCCGTAAAGAAGTCCAGGACCCAGTTGCACAAGGTGGAGTTCAGACCAAGTGCCCCGAGTTTAAGGATGAGCTTGGAAGGTACGATGGTGTTGTAGGCTGAGCTGTAGTCAATGACCAGCATTCTTGCATAGGTATTCCTCTTGTCCAGATGTTCATTGACTACAGCTTAGCCTACAACACCATCGTACCCTCCAGTGTGTGCAGTGCGATGGTGATTGCATCGTCTGTGGATCTATTGGGGCAGTGTGCAAATTGGAGTGGGTCAAGGGTGTCAGGTAAGGTAGAGGTGATATGATCCTTAACTAGCCTCTCAAAGCACTTCATGATGACAGAAGTGAGTGCTACGAGACAATAATAATTTAGTTAAGTCACCTTTGCTTTCTTGGGTACAGGAACAATGGTGGACATCTTGAAGCATGTGGGGACAGCAGACTGGGATAGGGAAAGATTGAATATGTCCAGCCAGCTGGTCTGAGCATGCTCTGAGGACGCGGCTAGAGATGCCATCTGGGCCGGCAGCCTTGTCAGGGTTAACGCTTAAATGTCTTACTCACGTTGGCCACGGAGAACGAGAGCCCACAGTCCTTGGGAGCGGCCTCGTTGGTGGCACTGTGTTATCCTCAAAGTGGGCGAAGAAGGTGTTTAGCTTGTCCAGGAGATAGATGTTGGTGCCCGTGACGTGGCCGTTGAATTGCGACTCCACTTTGTCTTTTACTGACGTTTTGCCTGTTTGATTGTCTTATGGAGAGAATAACTACACTGTTTGTATTCAACCATATTCCAAGTCACCTTGCCATGGTTAAATACTGTGGTTCACGTTTTCAGTTTTGCGCGAATGCTGCCATCTATCCACGGTTTCTGGTTTGGGTAGGTTTTAACAGTCACAGTGGGAACAACATCCCCTATACACTACAGCCAATGTGTTGATAGAACTTTTGTAGCTTTTTCCTCAAATTTGCTTTGTTAAAATCCCCTCCTACAATAAATGCGGCCTCAGGATTTGTGGTTTCCAGTTTTCACAAAGTCGAGTGTAGTTCCTTGATGGCCGTCGTGATATCGGCTTGAGGGGAAATGTACACTGCTGTGACTATAACCGAAGATCATTTTCTTGGGAGGTAATACGGTCAGCATTTGATTGTGACGTATTCTAGGTTGGGTGAACAAAAGGACTTGAGTTTCTGTACATTATCACAATCACACTATGAGTAGTTAATCATGAAACATACCCCACCGCCCTTCTTCTTCCCTGAGAGATCTTTAGTCCTGTCTGTGCAATGTACTGAGAACCCAGTTGGCTGTATGGACGGGGATAGTATATGATACAGTCCCTGATGTCTCTCTGAAAGGAGATCCTCATCCTGAGCTCGTCTACTGTATTGTCCAGGGGCCGAACATTAGCGAGTAATATACTCGGAAGCAGTGGATGGTGTGCGCGTCTCCTAAATCAAACTAGAAGTCCACACATATTTTCTGGATGAATAATGTAATTAATAAAACACAAAAACAAAATACTGCAAAGTTGCTTAGGAGCTGGAAGCAGAGCTGCCATGTCTGTCGGCGCCATCTATTTGTTCATATATGGGGAATATGAGCAAGACTACCTAACTACCCGAGCATGAAGAATATGAGACAGGCAGCCTCCAATGTCAGCTTTTTAACTAGATCACTCTTTACTTTCTTCTGGACAATAGCTGTGAAAGGTCACCATCATATTAGCCTATCAGATCTTTAAAGCTGCTCTTTTCTAAAGTCTGTGGCTGCCTCTTAACTCAGCCTCAGAGGTGTTGATAGTTGAAGGACACTCCATCATAATCCTCTCTGCTCCTTATCACAACCAGCTTAACCCAACAACCTTGCATATCTAGAGTATTCTTCTTCTTTTCGACCAAAGTCACTCACTGGCAATATCTTATGAGGGTAAACAGGGGTAATCCCTCCCCCTGATCAATATTTCATCAAGTTATTGGGACATAAATTATGAGATAACATCCCCAAATCTAAGTCATCTAGAGGAGAGAATAAAGTAAAAATAAATCATAAGTAATGAATAAAAAACTCCAACCAACTGCTCTGCTCTGTGATGATGTCATTAATCTCATTCCCAGACACGTCCGCCCAAATGCGCAACGAGTTTGGTGGGCCATCACTTCAATCTTTGCCTACGTTAGCCAACACAGAAACACCGGGAAAAACTCCCTGCACATCGGCATTAGCTTAATTAGCATAATCTACCAACCAATCATGTTCCACAACACTTTCCCCCTCACCCTCCTCCCTACGCGAACACACCACAAGCACAGAGTCACGCCTCGCAGCCCTAAAATTAAATGATGACAAATACCTTATTCAGTAAGGTCACTCCTATAGAATTCTATAGTCACTACTACGATTGCCAACTTGATGTATTAGGCTTGTATGCGCTGACAATGATATTATGTCATCATTGTCATGTCCTATCACCACGGAAGGCTTGGAAATCGGTATGAAATCACAGGTCAGCTAGTCATCTTCTATCTGCTTGGTGTGCCTTTCCCTTGGTAAACTAATTTGTTACAAATGAATGTTGTCTCGCTGTTAATTCATCATGAAACCAAACCCATATTGCACTGAATCATTTTCCTACAGGAGACACCCTTTTTTACTGGAAATATGATAGTGAGGTCATGGATTAAATACATGTGAAGGTGGTCTCGCTGTAAAGAAGTGACATCATTAAATATGGTTCAGATTAGACATTGTGTTTTGTATAATTTGGACTGGCTGTAAACCAAACAAAACACCCCACAGCAGACATAACACTTCATATCAAAGCTCTGCTAATAATATAATTTAACACCAAATATCTAATAAGGGCTTTGAGCATCAAGAATTGTATTATTCTTTACGCGTCTTAACGCTGTGAACATTCTAGAGAGCTCCAGAGAATTTATCTTGTTACTACAGTAGAATTTTAATTCAAAGCGTTAATTTTGAAGCTCATTCCCTGTTGGAATTATATAGGCTTTTTATGAGCCGCCCTCTCTGACACCTCCGATAAATAAAAAGAACCACAGGGCTATTGCATCTGACCCAACTTACCCACAGAGCATAACATGGAGGTTATGTCATGTACCTACTCAGACCCCAGGCCAGTGGACTGACTCAGACCCCAGGTTAGTGGACTTACTCAGACCCCAGGTTAGTGGACTGACTCAGACCCCAGGCCAGTGGACTGACTAGGACCCCAGGTCAGTGGACTGACTCAGACCCCAGGTTAGTGGACTGGCTCAGACCCCAGGTTAGTGGACTGACTCAGACCCAGGTTAGTGGACTGACTCAGACCCCAGGTTAGTGGACTGACTCAGACCCCAGGTTAGTGGACTGACTCAGACCCCAGGTTAGTGGACTGACTCAGACCCCAGGTTAGTGGACTGGCTCAGACCCCAGGTTAGTGGACTGACTCAGACCCCAGGTTAGTGGACTGACTCAGACCCCAGGTTAGTGGACTGACTCAGACCCCAGGTTAGTGGACTGACTCAGACCCCAGGCCAGTGGACTGACTCAGACCCCAGGTTAGTGGACTTACTCAGACCCCAGGTCAGTGGACTGACTCAGACCCCAGGTCAGTGGACTGACTCAGACCCCAGGTCAGTGGACTGACTCAGACCCCAGGTTAGTGGACTGACTCAGACCCCAGGTCAGTGGACTGACTCAGACCCCAGGTCAGTGGACTGACTCAGACCCCAGGCCAGTGGACTGAATCAGACCCCAGGTTAGTGGACTGACTCAGACCCCAGGTCAGTGGACTGACTCAGACCCCAGGTTAGTGGACTGACTCAGACCCCAGGTTAGTGGACTGACTCAGACCCCAGGTTAGTGGACTGACTCAGACCCCAGGCCAGTGGACTGACTCAGACCCCAGGTTAGTGGACTGACTCAGACCCCAGGTTAGTGGACTGACTCAGACCCCAGGTTAGTGGACTGACTCAGACCCCAGGTTAGTGGACTGACTCAGACCCAGGTTAGTGGACTGACTCAGACCCCAGGTTAGTGGACTGACTCAGACCCCAGGTCATTGGACTGACTCAGACCCCAGGCCAGTGGACTGACTCAGACCCCAGGCCAGTGGACTGACTCAGACCCCAGGTTAGTGGACTGACTCAGACCCCAGGTTAGTGGACTGACTCAGACCCCAGGTTAGTGGACTGACTCAGACCCCAGGTTAGTGGACTGACTCAGACCCCAGGCCAGTGGACTGACTCAGACCCCAGGTTAGTGGACTGACTCAGACCCCAGGTTAGTGGACTGACAAAGACCCCAGGTTAGTGGACTGACTCAGACCCAGGTTAGTGGACTGACTCAGACCCCAGGTTAGTGGACTGACTCAGACCCCAGGTTAGTGGACTGACTCAGACCCCAGGTTAGTGGACTGACTCAGACCCCAGGTTAGTGGACTGACTCAGACCCCAGGTTAGTGGACTGACTCAGACCCCAGGTTAGTGGACTGACTCAGACCCCAGGTTAGTGGACTGACTCAGACCCCAGGTCAGTGGACTGACTCAGACCCCAGGCCAGTGGACTGACTCAGACCCCAGGCCAGACCCCAGGTGTGACTGACTCAGACCCCAGGTTAGTGGACTGACTCAGACCCCAGGCCAGTGGACTGACTCAGACCCCAGGTTAGTGGACTGACTCAGACCCCAGGTCAGTGGACTGGCTCAGACCCCAGGTTAGTGGACTGACTCAGACCCCAGGTCATTGGACTGACTCAGACCCCAGGCCAGTGGACTGACTCAGACCCCAGACCCCAGGTGGACTGACTCAGACCCCAGGTTAGTGGACTGACTCAGACCCCAGGTCAGTGGACTGACTCAGACCCCAGGTTAGTGGACTGACTCAGACCCCAGGTTAGTGGACTGACTCAGACCCCAGGTTAGTGGACTGACTCAGACCCCAGGTTAGTGGACTGACTCAGACCCCAGGTTAGTGGACTGACTCAGACCCCAGGTTAGTGGACTGACTCAGACCCCAGGTTAGTGGACTGACTCAGACCCCAGGTTAGTGGACTGACTCAGACCCCAGGTTAGTGGACTGACTCAGACCCCAGGTTAGTGGACTGACTCAGACCCCAGGTTAGTGGACTGACAGACCCCAGGCCAGTGGACTGACTCAGACCCCAGGTTAGTGGACTGACTCAGACCCCAGGTTAGTGGACTCAGACCCCAGGTCAGTGGACTCAGACCCCAGGTTAGTGGACTGACTCAGACCCCAGGTTAGTGGACTGACTCAGACCCCAGGTTAGTGGACTGACTCAGACCCCAGGTTAGTGGACTGACTCAGACCCCAGGTTAGTGGACTGACTCAGACCCCAGGTCAGTGGACTGACTCAGACCCCAGGTTAGTGGACTGACTCAGACCCCAGGTTAGTGGACTGACTCAGACCCCAGGTTAATGGACTGACTCAGACCCCAGGTTAGTGGACTGACTCAGACCCCAGGTTAGTGGACTGACTCAGACCCCAGGCCAGTGGACTGACTCAGACCCCAGGTTAGTGGACTGACTCAGACCCCAAACAACTGACTCAGACCCCAAGTGGACTGACTCAGACCCCAGGTTAGTGGACTGACTCAGACCCCAGGTTAGTGGACTGACTCAGACCCCAGGTCCTGACTCAGACCACAGGTTCTAGACCCCAGGTGGACTGGGACCCCAGGTCAGTGGACTGACTCAGACCCCAGGTTAGTGGACTGACTCAGACCCCAGGTTAGTGGACTGACTCAGACCCCAGGTTAGTGGACTGAAACCCCAGGTTAGTGGACTGACTCAGACCCCAGGCCAGTGGACTGACTCAGACCCCAGGTCAGTGGACTGACTCAGACCCCAGGTTAGTGGACTGACTCAGACCCCAGGTTGGTGGACTGCCTCAGACCCCAGGTTAGTGGACTGACTCAGACCCCAGGCCAGTGGACTGACTCAGACCCCAGGTCAGTGGACTGACTCAGACCCCAGGTCAGTGGACTGACTCAGACCCCAGGTTAGTGGACTGACTCAGACCCCAGGTTAGTGGACTGACTCAGACCCCAGGTTAGTGGACTGACTCAGACCCCTGGCCAGTGGACTCTCAGACCCCAGGCTGTGGACTGACTCAGACCCCAGTTCTTGGACTGAATCAGACCCCAGGTCCAGTGGACTGACTCAGACCCCAGGTTAGTCACTGACTCAGACCTCAGGTTAATGGACTGAAGACCACAGGTTAATGGACAGACTCAGACCCCAAACTGACTCAGACCCCAGGCAGTGGACTGACTCAGACCCAGGTTTGGACTGACTCAGACCCCAGGTTATGGACTGACTCAGACCCCAGTTCAACTGACTCAGACCCCAGTTAATGGACTGACTCAGACCCCAGGTTGTGGACTGACTCAGACCCCAGGTCAGTGGACTGACTCAGACCCCAGGTTAGTGGACTGACTCAGACCCCAGGTTAGTGGACTGACTCAGACCCCAGGTCAGTGGACTAATCTACGACTCAGACCCCAGGTTAGTGGACTGACTCAGACCCCAGGTTAGTGGACTGACTCAGACCCCAGGTTAGTGGACTGACTCAGACCCCAGGTTAGTGGACTGACTCAGACCCCAGGCCAGTGGACTTCATGCCCCAGCTAGTGGACTGACTCAGACCCCAGGTTTGGACTGACTCAGACCCCAGGTTAGTGGACTGACTCAGACCCCATTATGGACTGACTCAGACCCAGGTTATGTAACTGACTCAGACCCCAGGTTAGTGGACTGACTCAGACCCCAGGTTAGTGGACTGACTCAGATTGCCATTGATAAACTGAAATTGTGTTCGTGGACTGACTCAGACCCCAGGTTAGTGGACTGACTCAGACCCCAGGTTAAACTCCAGACCCCAGGTTAGTGGACTGACTCAGACCCCAGGTCAGTGGACTGACTCAGACCCCAGGTCAGTGGACTGCCTCAGACCCCAGGTTAGTGGACTGACTCAGACCCCAGGCCAGTGGACTGACTCAGACCCCAGGTTAGTGGACTGACTCAGACCCCAGGTTAATGACTCAGACCCCAGGTTAAACTCAACCCCATTAGTGGACTGACTTAGACCCCAGGTTATGGACTGATAAAACTATGGTTAGTGGACTGACTCAGACCCCAGGTTATTGGACTGACTCAGACCCCAGGTTAGTGGACTGACTCAGACCCCAGGCCAGTGGACTGACTCAGACCCCAGGTTAGTGGACTGACTCAGACCCCAGGTTAGTGGACTGACTCAGACCCCAGGTTAGTGGACTGACTCAGACCCCAGGTCAGTGGACTGACTCAGACCCAAACTGCCTCAGACCCCAGGTTATGGACTGACTCAGACCCCAGGCCAGTGGACTGACTCAGACCCCAGGTCAGTGGACTGACTCAGACCCCAGGTCAGTGGACTGACTCAGACCCCAGGTTAGTGGACTGACTCAGACCCCAGGTTAGTGGACTGACTCAGACCCCAGGTCAGTGGACTGACTCAGACCCCAGGCCAGTGGACTGACTCAGACCCCAGGTCAGTGGACTGACTCAGACCCCAGGTTAGTGGACTGACTCAGACCCCAGGCCAGTGGACTGACTCAAACCCCAGGTTAGTGGACTGACTCAGACCCCAGGTTAGTGGACTACTCAGACCCCAGGTTAGATTTTTTGACTCAGACCCCAGGTTAGTGGACTGACTCAGACCCCAGGTTAGTGGACTGACTCAGACCCCAGGTTAGTGGACTGACTCAGACCCCAGGCCAGTGGACTGACTCAGACCCCAGGTTAGTGGACTGACTTTAGTGGACTGACTCAGACCCCAGGTTAGTGGACTGACTCAGACCCCAGGTCAGTGGACTGACTCAGACCCCAGGTCAGTGGACTGACTCAGACCCCAGGTCAGTGGACTGACTCAGACCCCAGGTCAGTGGACTGACTCAGACCCCAGGTTAGTGGACTGACTCAGACCCCAGGCCAGTGGACTGACTCAGACCTGGTCAGTGGACTGACTCAGACCCCAGGTCAGTGGACTGACTCAGACCCCAGGTTAGTGGACTGACTCAGACCCCAGGTCAGTGGACTGACTCAGACCCCAGGTCAGTGGACTGACTCAGACCCCAGGCTGTGGACTGACTCAGACCCCAGGTTAGTGGACTGACTCAGACCCCAGGCCAGTGGACTGACTCAGACCCCAGGTTAGTGGACTGACTCAGACCCCAGGTTATGGACTGACTCAGACCCCAGGTTAGTGGACTGACTAGACCCCAGGCCAGTGGACTGACTCAGACCCCAGGTCAGTGGACTGACTCAGACCCCAGGTTATTGTATGACTCAGACCCCAGGTCAGTGGACTGACTCAGACCCCAGGTCAGTGGGCTGACTCAGACCCCAGGTCAGTGGACTGACTCAGACAGGTTAGTGGACTGAAGTCCACAAGCGAAGGGGAAAGGTGAGAGAAGGAATGAGCGTAGATGTGAGAAGGAATTGTGATCATGCGGTTTATATGTGGCTGCTAGTTCTGTGTTTGCGTGGGATCAGGGTTATATTAATTCTGGCGATTCTGTTGAAAAACGTTTCTTAAACGGAAGCAAACGGAACAAAACGGGGATAAACATACCTGAATTTGTCCAATAGAAACTCTCGTCTGCAACTGCTTCAACTAATGATTACACCCTAGATCAGCTAGACGCATGCAAGAGTGTGAAAAGTGGTATTGAATGTGTAACTCTCCTGTCACCTTGATTACACTAATTTCTCTCGAAACTGTGCACCTACACACACACACGCACGCACGCACGCACGCACGCACGCACACACACACACACACACACACACACACACACACACACACACACACACACACACACACACACACACACACACACACACACACAGTGGTTGGTTCTGTCACAGTGTCGATACACTGGTGTGGTTATTGTTGTTTGTTGTAACTAATTTTGAATATGCTGTTGCTCCTGGCTGTTCTTTTGTAATGGGGCTTTTTATTGTGTTCAGATCAACAACAGTCAGTTTGTTTATTTGTGAGCCAGACAGACTGGGAGCAATCATGTTGAGAGGCAACTGCTTTTCCTGCACTGCACTGAATGAGTATACTGTAGCTACAGGCTTTAAAGCTGGAATCTTGAATTGAAGCAATAACAAAGCGGTCACCCCTCGTGTGTTTTGGTAAAAATCTGAGGGATGCCTGGAGAAATGTAACCACTCTCAAATTCAAAACGAGAGCTATGTATGCAAGGACTGACCATACATTATATCAAAATGATCGTTTTGAGGCTATATAGTGTTTGTTTACATTTACTTTGTTGACAAACATTGGAGTATAACAAGCTTATATTTTGGGTTCTGATTGGGTAAGACGGTTGAACTAAGTTCCTGAGGCATTTATATGTTGTATTCTTCAAGAATCAATGGGTATACATCGTTCATTTCTAAGTCCAAAAATGGATGTGGCAACTAAGGACTCCAGCTTTAACAAATATAAATGCACAGACAAAAAACACTCACAAACACTACTCTCCAGCTTAATTTCTACACAACAAAATGCATTTCATCCTTCAATATAGAATCGCTTGACAACTGAAATGCCGTGACTACCTGTTGGCATGAGATACTGCAGTAATGTGGCCTGTAAACTTGTGATCATTCTTGAGAAAAGTCATTTTTGCATTTCCTTGTTCCAGTAATAGGAGATTATTAATAGGCATATTTTCGAATATATAATGGAACACTGTCAGTCAAAGGAAATCTTATTCCTCATACTGCAGCATAGAAAACCCCGGGTCATGTTTCCACATAGTTGAATGACAGTAGGTGTATTTTAGAATGATTTTGGAAGTACGTTCTCTAGTGAAGCGTAATGGATGATAGAGAGCGTTCTCACAGGAACTTATCCTTGGGTGACATGAACATTCCTCTCAACATTCTTCAACACGTACATCATGGAAGTTATATCGCTATCTATGTGCCTGTAGGTACACAACATGACAGTGCATGTCGCGCTATGCCACCCACAACATAAACCTAGTGTCCTATCAGTACTCTCTCACAAGATGTCAAAACAGTTTTGATCGATGATCTGTAACACTGTGAAACCCTCTGTGTTTGGCAGATTTACTGTCATTGGGAGATGCTAATAGATAGCACACTTATCTTGTTTAGCTAACAGAGGACACTTATTGAGTTACAGTGGAGGCAGGACCACATTCCTTAATGGTTAACCAGGGGGCAAATACCCTGAGACCAAGGCCATGGTCTGTTCTGCATGCCACCAAACGTGAAAAGTAGTGCAGCGGTTACGAGATGAAATGTGCTCGCTCACACAAACACACACACACGCACACACACACACACACACACACACACACACACACACACACACACACACACACACACACACACACACACACACACACACACACACACACACACACACACACACACACACACACACACACACACACACACATACACACACACACACACACAGGCACACACTCACATCTCATCTCATCATGTGTATAATGTCTCTTATGAGAGTGTTATCTACATTACAGGCCTGCAGGCTTATCCAGTAGGTGTTTGTGTCTCCAATATTGTTATGTGTTGTTGAAACTTTGAGGAAACTTTGTGAAGAACCGGTTGAGGGTTGTTATTGTGGCATTTCATCTAAAGCCTCTAACATTGAGTTCTCTTCTCCCCTCCAGAGGAAAGAGAAAGTCTGTCTGATCACAGGCAGATCAGAGGGGCTCTAATGTGTTAAGTAAAGCCACAGGGGCTCTGATCTGGTCTGGTAGGATTGTGATGTTGTGTTGTTGTGTTGTTGTGCTGTTGTGATGTTGTATTGTTGTGTTGTGATGTGTTGTGCTACTTGTGTTGTGTTGTGATGTGTTGTGCTACTTGTGTTGTGTTGTGATGTGTTGTGCTACTTGTGTTGTGTTGTGCTACTTGTGTTGTGTTGTGTTGTGATGTGTTGTGCTACTTGTGTTGTATTGTCATGTGTTGTGCTACTTGTGTTGTGATGTGTTGTGATGTGTTGTGCTACTTGTGTTGTGTTGTGTTGTGATGTGTTGTGCTACTTGTGATTTGACATGTTGTGATGTGTTGTGCTACTTGTGTTGTGATGTGTTGTGCTACTTGTGTTGTGATGTGTTGTGATGTGTTGTGCTACTTGTGTTGTGTTGTGATGTGTTGTGCTACTTGTGATTTGACGTGTTGTGATGTGTTGTGCTACTTGTGATGTGTTGTGATGTGCTATGCAACTTGTGATGTATTGTGTTCTGATGTGTTCTGATTTGTTGTGATGTGTTGTGCTACTTGTGATGTGTTGTGCTAATTGTGTTGTGTTGTGATGCTGCTGATGTTTTTGTGTGTCTGGCTTATATGTTTCCATTTCCTGTTTCCTCTGGGAAGCAGTCCCAACAACACCCACCCGTAACACTCACTCCAGAAGGTATATCTCACTGGTCATCCCTAAAGCCAACACCCCCTTTGGCCGCCTTTCCTTCCAGTTCTCTGTTGCCAGTGACTGGAATGAATTGCAAAAATCACTGAAGCTGGAGACTTATATTTCCCCCACTAAGTTTAAACATCAGCTATCCGAGCAGCTAACTGATCGCTGCAGCTGTACACAGCCCATCTGTAAATAGCCCATCCAATCTACCTACCTCATCCCCATATTGTTTTATTTACTTTTCTGCTGTTTTTCACACCAGTATTTCTACTTGCACATCATCATCTGCACATATATCACTCCAGTGTTAATCTGCTAAATTGTAATTACTTGCTACTATGGCCTATTTCTTGCCTTACCGCCTCACTCCATTTGCACACACTCTATATAGACCTTTCTATTGTGTTATTGACTGTACACTTGTTTATTCCATGTGTAACTCTGTGTTATTGTTTGTGTCGCACTGCTTTGCTTTATCTTGGCCAGATCACAATTGTAAATGAGAACTTGTTCTCAACTAGCCTACCTGGTTAAATAAAGGTTAAATAAAAAATAGAAAATAGAAAACACTTCACTGAGAGAGACTGGGAGCGAGAACAGTAAATCACACACCTTGACTCCCTCTCTGTTGTTCAGTGAGTGAGCCTGAACCAGCCAATGTCAAACAGGAATAATCAGCTCCTTGTTGGTATGCAATGAGAGGTGTGAATGTGTGTGCCTGTCTGGCTGCCTGGCTGCCTGCGTGTGTTGGTGTGTGTCTGCTTACCTGCCTGCCTGCATGTTCGTGCATGCATGCGTGTGTGAGTTTGTGTGTGTGTCTGAGTGTGTATGCAGGCCTCTAAACAACGTTCTCACTGACTAAGTGGGCCCTTTCAACCATCAAGCGGAGCAGAGCAGAGGCTCTATTCCCTTGACCTCTAACCTCCGACCTCGATCACCTCATCTGTGTATCTGTTAATTAGTGCCTATTAGATTACAAGGCTGGGAGGTGTATTCCACTAATGAACCAGTCTTACAGCCGTGACACCCCAGGAGAATGCAAATGACAGGTAACTAGTAGCTAGAAGCTACTGGAGCAAAGGGCCCTTCTATTGTTTATTGTCTCAGGCTGCACAAAGGTAAAAAAGGGAGAGGAAATATATTTGAAGCCTCTTCTGATTGAAATAAATGATCAAATCTCAGTGAAGCGTGAGAATTAAAAATGAAATGAAAAACGAATGCAGAAGTATGCAGACACACACGCAAGCACGCAAGTATAGGGCTTTATATGCGTGATGGATGGGAGTGTTGAAGAGCCTATTTTGTGTTGTGGTTGAGTATGAATCATTATCATTATTTAACCTCCTCTGTGGACAGTGTGTATATTACTGGGCTGGTGCTGTTGTAGGGACCTTCTGCTAGCTCACTGCTGCTTTACATATTGAACCATTTATTCAACGTGTGTGTGTGTGTGTGTGTGTGTGTGTGTGTGTGTGTGTGTATGTGTGGAGCTGGTAGTGTTAAGATCAGCATTCAGCGGTTTACAGCCCTACTCAAGGACATATACACACATGTGTATACTGTACACGCAGGTGCACACACAGACATAAACACACACACACAAACAAGGATCCTCATGTTCACATATATTATACCACTGGCAACGCCAACCGATTGATTTCTGAACACACACATTTGGTTAAATCACATGTAAACATGTAGCTTCCTTGATAAGAGACTGTGGCCCCAAATCAAGACACAGGAAAGCCTAAATACTCTTATTGTACTTTACACAATGTACTTACCTTTGAAAGAGAAGATTACATAGAGAATATAAAAGCACGCACCAGCCTGAGTTTTAATAAGTTTATCACACACACACACACACACACACACACACACACACACACACACACACACACACACACACACACACACACACACACACACACACACACACACACACACACACACACACACACACACACATGCACACACACAAATAGACAATCAAGGTTAGCCAAGGACTGGGTTGCTTCTATCTCATTGTGTTCTGCTATTTCTCTAACCTGTTTGATTTACAGCAGCTGAAATTGGTGCAAACTCTGCGTCGCAGAGCAGGGCGATAAAGATACGGCCATTTCTCATCCCAACGCGAGCCTCAGGAAATGAAATGGATTTATCTTTAAATCAGTGACTTATAGATCTCTAGAGTGAGTCATTACGTCAACCTGAGGCTAAAGTGTTTTCATGTCACAGCTCATACATTTATGTTCTGTTACTGTTATGGTTTGTGTCCCAAATGCCACCCTATGGCCACAGGTGAAAAGTAGTGCACTCTGAAGGGAATAGGGTGCTATTTGGGATGCACACATGGACTGAGACTGAATCAGGAAGGAGTACTGTAGGGAGGAACTCAGAAGGCCTGCAGGGTACTAGGAACTAACCACACCATCATGATGAAAGGGTTGTACCAATTATGATTGTAATTTTACTTACTTATTATTTAATAACCCATAATTTATGGATAGTGTGTTTGATGTGTTTGTGATAGATGATGTTGTAAAAATGAAGACTGCGTACTACTCGGGGAGCGGTTTTATTTCAGATTAGTCAATTCAGGATGACTTATTGAAAGGACATTCCACCCCAAAACTATCTTGCTTGTCAGCAATTAAGTTTTCAAGATAAATTACTTTAAAAATGCAGAAATAAAGGCATTATGATTTTTGCGTCATTTCTTATACACTGAGTATACCAAACATTAGGAACACCTTCTTAATATTCAGTTGCATCCCCTCCTTTTGCCCTCAGAACAGACTCAATTAATCAGGGCATGGACTCTACAAGGTGTTGAAAGCGTTCCTCAGGGCGCTGACCCATGTGACTCCAATGCTTCCCACAGTTGTGTCAAGTTGGCAGGGTATCCTTTGGGTGGTGGACATTCTTGATACACAAGGGAAACTGTTCAGTGTGAAAAACCCAGCAGCATTGCAGTTCTTGACACAAGCATGAACGCCCGGCACCTACTACCTTACCCCATTCAAAAGCACTTAAATATTTTGTCTTGCCTGTTCACCCTCTGAATGACACACATACAATCCATGTCAAAATTGTCTCAATGCTTAAAAATCCTTCTTTAACCTCCCCTTCATCTACACTGATTGAAGTGGATTTAACAGGTGACATAGCATAGGATAGGATCATTAGCTTTCACTTGGATTCACCCAGTGAGTCTCTGTCATGGAAAGGTGTCCTTAATGTTTTGTACACTCAGTGTAGGTTTAATAACCTATTATGGAAATAACAGGTTATTAAAATGGAGACCTGGTGAGGAACCTAAGAGTTGAAACCGTGTTTCAGTAAACCACATGGAAACACAGAACTGCAGTGTGCCTTAACAAAACAAGAGAAAGTTTAAGACCTTGTTGCTATCAGACGTCCCCTCTTGGTTTCACCATCATAAACCACAGATTGGCTAGCCTTGATATATAGACAGCCCTCTAACATTCTGGAGGAGGGTCAAAGAAAAACGATCAATTCCAAACACCGTACATGTTTTTCTCTGTCCCCAGTAATATGACAACCTTTATCTTGATCAAAGTCTGACAGAATTCTTCTTCAAACCATAAAAAAATACCTATCAAAATCCTTGTCTCCACTACAAGAGAAACCGATACCAAAGTCATTTTTCTCTTACATTTGTTAACTCTCCCGACATCTTGGAAACAAGAGCCCTCTAACCTGAGCTTGTTCTTGTCCTAATAAAGACAAGACAGGAGTGGAGAATATATAAGGGGACAGAGACAGAGAGCTCTCCAGCCTGTGTGTGTCATCCCTAACCTTTCTAGTCCATATAGGCTGAAGGAACAGGTCTGTTTCTGTTGGGCTGCATAAGCCTGTCAGACCCTCCCTGACGGCTCCTCAGATGGCAGCTCTACTATCATATTTCTCCTGTAATATGAAGACTGGGGGTAAAATGCAATTACCTGTCATGTATGAAGGTGAAGACACAGAGCCTCTCGTGCTATAATGACTCCCCCAAAACAAATTTCCCCTGTACAGTACAGGAGACAGGGGAGTGTAGCCTACAGTAGTATCAGATGACCTCAAACACACTACACTATCTGAACCGCTCTACATTATATGCTATTACCCGCTATTCCCCCAGCTTTACTAACAAAAGCTCTTCAATATACCTCCTGGGCTCCGAAGGTGTGTATTACTGTACTGTACAGCCTATCTATCTGTCCTCCATATAGGTCACCACACAGCTTCTCTTCAAATAAGAGGACTCTGTCTTTAATAAAAGACTAGCTTTGAGATGAGGACTGTGACAGTATCAAAGGCAGACAGATCACAGCCATTAATAGCCTCAATGGGGAAATTATAAAGATAGAGCACATGTAAGTGCAGCTCACGGACAGAGCTCTCATGGAGCAATACTAGGGCCAATTCACTTCATACCTTTCTCCTCCACACCCATTGCACTGACCTTTACCATAATATCAGCCATTACAATTAAAAAGCCCTGCTTACCAAGGCCATCATCACATCAAGGTTTGAATAGGGGAGTATCTCTGACACATCGCAAGGTCATTTAGATCAAATCCAATCATCTGACACTGTGGCACAGTAACCACGCACCAATCCATCAACGCAACCCCATGGCAACCACCAACCATCCCAGTCACCTTTTTAATAACACTCTCCTCCTCGTATCCTGTCTCAGTGGTTTGATTGACAGGCGTCTAGGAAAATGGGAGTGTGCTCGTCTGTCTTGTCTGCCAAGATTTCCTCATTAAGCACATTGCGATGACACGACGCTGCTTATCGATTGCTCTGGCCTGTCATCCCAAGGGGTGCTGCTTTGATTTATCATGTCTTAACCCCCTTTCCCCTCCACCACTTGGCAGTACCTGTGGAAAACAAAAGGAACTGGAGGAAGCTTTTCATTCTTTCTCCAAAGGTGATTTGGAAAGGGGGAATGGAGCACAAAGGTCACGCTTGAAGATAAAAGGTTCAATGCATGAAACAAATGAGACATTTGACAGACTTGAAAATATAGGCCAAATCAGTGATGCAGTATATTTGTAACTTGAAATTGGCTTATGACTCACTCTGTTGTTGTTCTTGTTGTTTAATTTTTTGTACTTTTTTGTACTTTTCTCTCCAATTGGTAGTTACAGGTCAAGAGCCACGCATCCTCCGAAACACGACCCTGCCAAGTCACACTGCTTGCTTAACCCGGAAGCCAGCTGCACCAATGTGTTGGAGGAAACACCGTACAGCTGGCAACCAAAGTCAGCGTGCATGTGCCCGGCCCACCACAGGAGTCGCTAGAGCCCAAAGGGACAAGGACATCCCTGCCGGCCATACCCTCCCCTCACCCAGACGACGCTGTGCCAATTGTGCGTCGCCACATGGGTCTCCCGGTCGCGGCCCGGCTGCGTCATGGCCCAGGATCGAACCTGGATCTGTAGTGACGCCTCAAGCACTGCAATGCCTTAAACCGCTGCACCACTTGTGGGGCTCGTTGTTGTTGTTTTTGTTTTGTGGCTCTGCTCTGTTCTAAAGGCCTGTCTCCATATTGTCTCCAGTCTCCATAATGTCTCCTGTCTCCATGTTGTCTCCAGTCTCCACCACGGACTGATGAGGTGTCAGAGCAGTCAGCAGGACAGATCAGAGGCCTCTCTCTCACCCACAAATTACATGGGAGAGTCTTCCTCCGCACGAAAGCAGGGATCAGAAATAGTCAGGAGAGCGAGAAGAAAGAGACAAAGAGAGAGAGAGAGAGAGAGAGAGAGAGAGAGAGAGAGAGAATGACAGAGTCCCCCTCCCTCCCTCCATTAGGGTTGCTTGACACAGATCTTGACACACACACACCTCTAATACACGCACCTCTCATTACCCATGATCCTTCATCATTACCCGGGCAACTCCGCCCCTCTCTGCTCTTCCCTGCTCCCTATCCTGGCCTGATGAGTGACCGGGGCAACGTGTCGCAATTAAACACCACCCTCCCCATGTCCCCTCTGTCACTCAGCCCACTATCTCTGAGGTCATCACACCTGGGTGTGTAAATGAAGAGGAGAGAGAGACAAGAGCTGTCACTCACACACACACACACACACACACACACACACACACACACACACACACACACACACACACACACACACACACACACACCACACACACACACACACACACACACACACACACACACACACACACACACTCCTATCAGTGGAGGAGTCCATTATTCCATCATCCAGACTGAGCCGTGACACCAAGGACACACCAGCAGGCAAAGAGAATGCAGGACTCATGTTCCCGGTCTTTTACACTACTGTCGTTCTCTGAATGTTTGATGGTGATGTACCTCACGCATGCTTAAACACAATAACATCCACTGCACAGTCCTCTCCTATACAGGAGGAGAACATGCTCGTCTCTAATTCCTGTTGTGTAAACAAGTAAAAAGGGTGATTGGAGCCAAAAATATATACAAAAAATGATTGAACCTTTATTAATACAGGTAGTTAAAATACAAATTAAAGAAAGGTCCAGCATTCATTTGATTGTGATTTGTGTAAGCTTTGTTAATTTGTCTTTCTTAAGCATCCTCAACACAGACACACCAACTGCAAATAGGATAAATACCAGGATAAAGACACTTGATGTGCAAATACTGTAGAGACCTTTTCATTTACATACACACAGATGTAAACCCTCTGACTCTAACTCCAGCACAACTATCACTCCAGTATCGTGTGAATTTTAAAAGAAGTACAGTATCACATCAGCATGGGGGTTTTGTGATCTCCAATATAAAATACAAAGGTGCCTCAGGACATAGGTTCATTCTAGTCAATATTCCTTTTTTAAATTCTACAATAAAGCCAATAGAACCAACTCGGGGGGCATAACCAAAAGGGAAGGGACTAAGCAGGCTGACCCCTGACCTCGTCTGTCTGGCAAACGGCACATCAAAGTTTGTTTCCATGTTAAAAAGCTGCAATATGTAGCTTTTTGGGCGACCCAACCAAATTGACATAGAAATGTGACGTATAGATCTGTCATTCTCATTGAATGCAAGTCCAAGAATGTCACGACTCCCACCGAAGTTGGCTCCCCTGCCTGTTCGAGCGGTGCTTGGCGGTCGTCGTCACCGGCCTACACGCTGCCACCGATCCCTTTTCCCTTTTCTGTTGGTGTAGTCTTATGAGTTGCACCTGTTCCGATTTGTGTTTTCTTGATTTGCTTACCTATTTTGGCTTGTGAAGCCCGCCCTTGTTTGTGCGGGATTATTTTGTGTTCACGTTTTGAATCGGAGGTGTTATTGTGCTCCGGACCGTGTTACCCTGTGTTTTGGGTTGGTCAGTGTTTTCCGCCCAATGTTTTGGGCATGACCATTTTGTGCCGGAATAAACTGCATTTTTCCGTGAACCCTCTGCTCTCGGCACCTGATTCCTACCTTCCACTCCTAGTCATCCGTGACAAAGAAGCAATATATCTGTCCTATGTTTGCTATTTCTATGCTTTTGTGTCTTCTACTTTCGTTTTGTGCACCAGCTTCAAACAGCTGAAAATGCAATATTTTTGGTTATGGAAAATATATTTCATAGTGGTTTAAATGGTACAATGATTCTCTTTATGCCACACGCACACATACACACACACAAGCGAGGCAGCTACATGATTAGACTACTTTGCTGAGCATCTAGACTGCCATTGCCCTCTGTTTTGATGGTGAACATACAATCACTAGAGAACAAACTGGACGAGCTCCATTGGAGACAATCCTATCAATGGGACCTAAATAACTGTAATACCCTACGAGTCGTGGCTGAACAAGGACATGGATAATATACACCTCGCTGGCTTTTCCAAGCATCGTCTAGTCTAGGGGAAGATAAGAGGGGGAGGGGTGTGTCTCTTTATTAACAACAGCTGATGCGCAATCTCTAATATTAAGTAGGTCTAGAGTTTTTGCTTGCCTGAGTTACCTCATGATAAGCTGCAGACCATACTATTTACCAAGAGAGGTTTCATATATATTTTTCATAGCTGTCTACTTACTACCACAAACCAATGCTGGCACTAAGGCAGCACTCAATGAGCTGTATAGAGCAATAAGCAAACAAGAAAATGCACATCCAGAAGCAACGCTTCTCATGGCCAGTGATTTTAATGCAAGAGAACTGAAATTAGTTTTACCTTATTTTTACCAGCATGTCACCTGTGCAACTAGGTGCACACAAAGAAACGCATACAAAGCTCTCCCTCGCCATCCCTTTGGCAAATCTAACCATAGCTCTATCTTCCTGGCTCCTGCTTAGAAGCAAAAACTCAAACAGGAAGTACCATTACAGTCGTAGAAAAATGTCAAACGAAGTATAGAATCAATCTTTAGGATGTTTTTATCATAAATCTTCAATAATGTTTCAACTGGAGAATTCCTTTGTCTGTAGAAATGCAATGGAACGCAGCCAACTCTCACGTAAGCAGGTGTGATCAGCTCATGGCACTCTGCCAGATCCCTGACTCAATCAGCTCTCATTCCCCCTCCCTCACAGTAGAAGCCTCAAACAACGTTCTAAAGACTGTTGACATCTAGTGGAAGCCTTAAGAAGTGCAATATGACCCCATAGACACTGTATATTGGATAGGCAATGACTTGAAAAACTACAAATCTCAGATTTCCCACTTCCTGGTTGGATTTCTTCTCAGGTTTTTGCCTGCCATATGAATTCTGTTATACTCACAGACATCATGAAAACAGTTTTAGAAACATCAGAGTGTTTTATATCAAAGCTACTCAATACTGCCCCCCAGTCCCAAAGAAGTTATTAAGGAGTTTACCACATCAGTCACCGGCTTCATTAATAAGTGCTTCAATGATGTCGTCCCCACGGTAACCGTATGTACATATCCCAACCAAAAGCCATGGATTACAGGGAACATCTGTACTGAGCTAAAGTCTAAAGCTGCCGCTTTCAAGGAGCGGGACACTAATCCGGACTCCTATAAGAAATCCCGCTACGTCCTCCGACGAGCCATCAAAAAGACAAAGTGTCACTGCAGGATTAAGTCCTACTACGCCAGCTCTGATGCTCGTCAGATGTGGCAGGACTTGCAAACTACCATGGTTGAGAGAATGCCAAGAGTGTGCAAAGCTGTCATCAAGGCAAAGGGTGGCAACTTTGAAGAATCGCAAATATAAAATATATTTTGATTTGTTTACCACGTTTTTGGTCACTACATGATTCCATATGTGTTATATATATGTGTCCATATGTGTCCATATGTGTCCATATGTGTTATTTCATAGTTTTGATGTCTTCACTATTATAGTACAATGTAGAAAATAGTCAAAATAAAGAAAAACCTTGGAATGAGTAGGTGTCTCCACTGATAGCCAGGTGTAGCGGTGGTAAGGATTCACTCCATGGTGCTGAAGGAAAGCTCTGCTGTTGGGACAGATGTATGTCGGCCCTAACAGTTTGTGGGCACCGTCTGTCACGGTTTACTGTGCAATTAATGTATTGTTTAGTGTTGTGGCTTTGCTGGCATACATCAATAAAACTACTTTACCCCACCAAGATTTACCTGCTAAAATTGTCACTGTGTGGGAACAACATTGATTCAACCAGTGTGTGCCCAGTGGGCATCTCAGACCATCAATGAAGTTTGAGTAGCTATCTTGTCTAACTATCTTAGATGACATGCCTGCTGGCAAGGCTGGTAGACTTTACAAAAGCAAGCAAATACTAAATGTACTTAATAACATTCCCATTTCTTTCCATCTTTTACCCAGATTTTTTGAAGACATGCAGAGAAGCACAAAAAAAACAGACAGGAGGATACAGACAGCTCAAGAGGTATGCTTAGATATGCAGACAAATTGACATGTTTTTGACATAGAATTAAGCATAATGATAATGACTCTATGTTGCAGGAAAAAGGTGTTATAAAAATTTGCCAATGAATGGACTAGCCCTCCTCCAGACCACCCACCAGCCATCCTCACGTACTCTGTGCATGACATCCCTCGGTGCATGACATCCCTGCACACACACACACACACACACACACACACACACACACACACACACACACACACACACACACACACACACACACACACACACACACACACACACACACACACACACACACACACACACACACACACACACAGCTCACCGTCCTTTAGCACTCCAATATCTCAACAACTTTTTCCTCATTCAAACTTTAATATTCACTTCTATTCCATAAGCCCAACGGTGTCAAAATAAAGAGTAATTGGTTATGGAAAAGTAGTTCACTTTGAGAAATGGACAATTAGAGAGGAGTTTCTCATTAACGTGAGACAGGCAGGCGTTTAAGAGGGTCTTCTATGCAGCGATCGCATCCGCTAATTAGGACCCCACGATGAGGACCAGGAGCGGTAATTGTCACATCGTGTCTAAATTTACACTTCACTTTTCTACCAGAGTCTGTCATTAGTGTTGTTCAGGGGCACAAGGTTTGGTCCTGTGTCGGGGTATCAGGAGGGGGTGAAGGTTTTTTTGGGGTAGTAGGGAACCTTTCCTCCCATGTGCCCTATCCCCTCTACACACTCCTCTGTGGAGGCAGGCCATTCTCCAACTGATAGCAGGGCACATGGCATCCTGTTTTAATGAGAACAAAAGGCCATAGAGACAACTATGGCAGAATGGACTATTTATACCTCTCTTTCACTCTGACTAAATTGACACACACCTTCACATGCACACACACACGGGCACAAACCCAACAAATGGAACAGAGGCTTGTAGGCCTGTCCCTTTGAAATGCTTGCATGCAGTTAATTAAATCTCCTCAATAAAATCAGGGGACATTTCTTCCGTTTGGATTTGCCTAACGCAGTGGTGGAAAAAGTACTAAATTGTCATACTTGAGTAAAAGTAAGATAGAACATGACTCACATAACTATGGTTAGCAGATGTTAATGCGAGTGTAGCGAAATGCTTGTGCTTCTAGTTCTGACAATGCAGTAATAACCAACAAGTAATCTAGCTAACAATTCCAAAACTGCTACCTTATAGACACAAGTGTAAAGGGATAAAGAATATGTACATAAGGATATATGAATGAGTGATGGTACAGGGCAGCATAGGCAAGATACAGTAGATGGTATTGAGTACAGTATATACATATGAGATGAGTATGTAAACAAAGTGGCATAGTTAAAGTGGCTAGTGATACATATATTACATAAAGATGCAGTAGATGATATAGAGTACAGTATATTCGTATACATATGAGATGAATAATGTAGGGTATGTAAACATTATATTAGGTAGCATTGTTAAAGTGGCTAGTGATATATTTTACATCATTTCCCATCAATTCCCATTATTAAAGTGGCTGGAGTTGAGTCAGTGTCAGTGTGTTGGCAGCAGCCACTCAATGTTAGTGGTGGCTGTTTAACAGTCTGATGGCCTTGAGATAGAAGCTGTTTTTCAGTCTCTCGGTCCCAGCTTTGATGCACCTGTACTGACCTCGCCTTCTGGATGATAACGGGGCGAACAGGCAGTGGCTCGGGTGGTTGTTGTCCTTGATGATCTTTATGGCCTTCCTGTGACATCGGGTGTTGTAGGTGTCCTGGAGGGCAGGTAGTTTGCCACCGGTGATGCGTTGTGCAGACCTCACTACCCTCTGGAGAGCCTTACGGTTGTGGGCGGAGCAGTTGCCGTACCAGGCGGCGATACAGCCCGACAGGATGCTCTCGATTGTGCATCTGTAGAAGTTTGTGAGTGCTTTTGGTGACAAGCAGAATTTCTTCAGCCTCCTGAGGTTGAAGAGGCGCTGCTGCGCCTTCTTCACGATGCTGTCTGTGTGGGTGGACCAATTCAGTTTGTCAGTGATGTGTACGCCAAGGAACTTAAAACTTACTACCCTCTCCACTACTGTTCCATCGATGTGGATTGGGGAGGTGTTCCCTCTGCTGTTTCCTGAAGTCCACAATCATCTCCTTAGTTTTGTTGACATTGAGTGTGAGGTTATTTTCCTGACACCACACTCCGAGGGCCCTCACCTCCTCCCTGTAGGCCGTCTCGTCGTTGTTGATAATCAAGCCTGCCACTGTTGTGTCGTCCGCAAACTTGATGATTGAGTTGGAGGCGTGCATGGCCACGCAGTCGTGGGTGAACAGGGAGTACAGGAGAGGGCTCAGAACGCCCCCTTGTGGGGCCCCAGTGTTGAGGATCAGCGGGGTGGAGATGTTGTTGCCTACCCTCACCACCTGGGGGCGGCCCGTCAGGAAGTCCAGTACCCAGTTGCACAGGGCGGGGTCGAGACCCAGGGTCTCGAGCTTGATGACGAGCTTGGAGGGCACTATGGTGTTGAATGCCGAGCTGTAGTCGATGAACAGCATTCTCACATAGGTATTCCTCTTGTCCAGATGGGTTAGGGCAGTGTGCAGTGTGGTTGAGATTGCATCGTCTGTGGACCTATTTGGGCGGTAAGCAAATTGGAGTGGGTCTAGGGTGTCAGGTAGGGTGGAGGTGATATGGTCCTTGACTAGTCTCTCAAAGCACTTCATGATGACGGAAGTGAGTGCTACGGGGCGGTAGTCGTTTAGCTCAGTTACCTTAGCTTTCTTGGGAACAGGAACAATGGTGGCCCTCTTGAAGCATGTGAGAACAACAGACTGGGATAGGGATTGATTGAATATGTCCATAAACACACCAGCCAGCTGGTCTGCGCATGTTCTGAGGGCGCGGCTGGGGATGCCGTTTGGGCCTGCAGCCTTGCGAGGGTTGACACGTTTAAATGTTTTCCTCACGTCGGCTGCAGTGAAGGAGAGTCCGCATGTTTTGGTTGCTGGCCGTGTCCGTGGCACTGTATTGTCCTCAAAGCGGGCAAAAAAGTTATTTAGTCTGCCTGGGAGCAAGACATCCTGGTCCGTGACGGGGCTGGTTTTTGTTTTGTAATCCGTGATTGACTGTAGACACTGCCACATACCTCTCGTGTCTGAGCCGTTGAATTGAGATTCTACTTTGTCTCTATACTGACGCTTAGCTTGTTTGATTGCCTTGCGGAGGGAATAGCTACACTGTTTGTATTCGGTCATGTTTCCGATCTCCTTGCCCTGATTAAAAGCAGTGGTTCGCGCTTTCAGTTTCACACGAATGTTGCCATCAATCCACGGTTTCTGGTTTGGGAATGTTTTAATCATTGCTATGGGAACGACATCTTCAACGCACGTTCTAATGAACTCGCTCACTGAATCAGCGTATTCGTAATGTTGTTGTTTGATACAATACGAAACATATCCCAGTCCACGTGATGGAAGCAGTCTTGGAGTGTGGAATCAGCTTGGTCGGACCAGCGTTGGACAGACCTCAGCGCGGGACCTTCTTGTTTTAGTTTCTGTCTGTAGGCAGGGAACAACAAAATGGAGTCGTGGTCAGCTTTTCCGAAAGGAGAGCGGGGCAGGGCCTTATATGCGTTTCGGAAGTTAGAGTAGCAATGGTCCAAGGTTTTTCCAGCCCTGGTTGCGCAATCGATATGCTGATACAATTTAGGGAGTCTTGTTTTCAGATTAGCCTTGTTAAAATCCCCAGCTACAATGAATGCAGCATCAGGATATATGGATTCCAGTTTGCAAAGAGTCAAATAAAAAATACTTGAATAAAAGTAAAAAAATATTTGGTTTTAATTATAGTTAAGTATAAAAAGTGAATGTAATTGCTCAAATATGCTTACGTATCAAAAGTAAAAGTATAAATAATTTAAAATTCCTTATATTAAGCAAACCCGACAGCACATGTGTATTTTTATTTACAGATAGCCAGGGGCTCCAGCACTCAGACATCATTTACCCACAAGGCATTTGTGTTTAGTGAGTTCTCCAGATCAGGTAGTAAGGATGACCAGGGACGTTCTCTTGATAAGTGTGTGAATTGGACCATTTTCCTGTCAAAATGTAACTAGTACTTTGGGTGTAAGGAATAAAAAGTTCATTATTTTCTTAATGAAAGTAGTGAAGTTAAAGTAAAAGATGGCATTATAATAAATAGTAAAGTTAAGTACAGATAACCCAAAAAACGACTTAAGTAGTACTTTAAAGTATTTTTAGTTAAGTACTTTACACCACTGGTCTAATGTCACTTAGGAAAAAAGGAAGGCGTGTTTATATATGGTACTCCTACACTTCTATAAAAATGAATGTTTTTTTAAAATCAAATGTAAATTGTCTTTGAAATCTTGTTGTTTTTTTAGCTTCAATTTTCAATAGCAAAACAGTATACTCGAAAGAATCAGGCTACAAGAAGTAGAAGTTAGAAGTTAAACTTGAGACTGTCACATGCTATGATGCTGGAGAGACGAAGCAGGTACGGGGGGTCAAACATGTAATACAGAACGGACATGGAACGAGACAGGAACAGCGTCAGCAAAGTAAGAATACAGACAAAAGACAATGAAAGCAGCAGTGCGGAACAGAGCAGGGAACTGACAAATATAGGAGAGGAAATACACAGATGAGTGAGTCCAGGTGAGTCCAATATCGCTAATGTGCGTGATGAGGGAAGGCAGGTGTGCGTAATGGATGGAAGGAATGAGTGATGCAGGGCAGCCTCGTGCTTGAAGGGGGGAAGAGTGGGAGCAGATGTGACAGTACCCCCCACCTCCCCTCTTGGGGCGCCACCCTGTCACGTCTGCTCCCGCTCTTCCCCCCCCTGGCGCTTGAGGGCGCCAAGCTGCCCTGCATCACGCACTCCTTACATCCGTTATGCACACCTGCCTGCCTTCCTGCACCTGCCTTCCCTTTGTCTCGTTCCATTTCCGTTCTGTATTAAATGTTTGACTCCCCGTACCTGCTTAGTCTCTCCAGCTTCATACCATGTGACAGAGACACCTGAAACAACAAACAAAATCTCTCTCCTCATTTTCAAAACCAATATAACTTGATCACAACACAACCAACTACACCCGGTAAAACAGGTCCCAGATCAGGAAGCACTTTGCTAACACAACTTAGTATCACCTGGACACACACACACACACACACACACACACACACACACACACACACACACACACACACACACACACACACACACACACACACACACACACACACACACACACACACACACACACACACACACACACACACTTCTGTTTTTTCTAATGAATCCACATTGAATCAACATTGTGAACAAACTGTTTGCTGGCAGATGGTGCTTGCTCTCTTTGTTCTGGCTGGATGCTGAAAGTCCAACAGGATAATTTCCCTCGCAGCAGACACCCACGCAGAGGACCCGAGTAGGCGTCCACTCACAATGCCTGAGTCATTCAGAAATCCCTGGGATGGATGCAGTGGCTCTTTCATCCTCTCCTGTAGGCAAACACTTTTGCCTACTGCTTGTTTTGGCATCACACCTGTTGGGGAAACAAAGCTAGGCATTGTAAAGTCAGCCTTGTCTCTCTCTCTCTCTCTCCCTCTCTCTCAGGAATTTGTTTCCTCTTCCCATATCTCATTCACAATCCAACACAAGCAGTGTTTTGTTTATATTAAATGAAGGAAGAAAAGACTTCCATCGATCTGTGTTAAGGTGTTGAACAAAGACTTTATTCATGTGCATGAAGACAAATTAATGTACTGTATCGACATCTGCAATGACAGATTAACTTAAAATAATAACTGAGGTTCCCTATGAGGATCATCTCTCTGTCAAAACCATGAAGAACTGAACTTGTGATCTTTTGGATTGTAAAGTGTGCTGTATAGAGCTAATTGCCGCTCCTCCGCTCTCTCCACTGGCTTCCAGTTGAAGCTCGCATCCGCTACAAGACCATGGTGCTTGCCTACGGAGCTGTGAGGGGAACGGCACCGCAGTACCTCCAGGCTCTGATCAGGCCCTACACCCAAGCAAGGGCACTGCGTTCATCCACCTCTGGCCTGCTCGCCTCCCTACCACTGAGGAAGTACAGTTCCCGCTCAGCCCAGTCAAAACTGTTCGCTGCTCTGGCCCCCCAATGGTGGAACAAACTCCCTCACGACGCCAGGACAGCGGAGTCAATCACCACCTTCCGGAGACACCTGAAACCCCACCTCTTCAAGGAATACCTAGGATAGGATAAGTAATCCTTCTCACCCCCCTTAATGATTTAGATGCACTATTGTAAAGTGGCTGTTCCACTGGATGTCAGAAGGTGAATTCACCAATTTGTAAGTCGCTCTGGATAAGAGCGTCTGCTAAATGACTTAAATGTAAATGTAAAATGATTATACATAAATGACTCTCCATGTCACGCCTTGGTCTTAGTATTTTGTGTTTTAGTTAATTAGTTGGTCAGGCCAGGGTGTGACATGGGTTTATTGTTTGTTGTATTCTTAGTGGGGTTTTTTAGTTATTGGGATTGTAGCTGATTAGGGGTGTGTGTTACATAGGTTTGGCTGCCTGAGGCGGTTCTCAATCAGAGTCAGGTGATTCTTGTTGTCTCTGATTGGGAACCGTATTTAGGTAGCCTGGGTTTCGCTTTGTATTCCGTGGGTGATTGTTCCTGTCTCTGTGTAGTGTTCACCAGATAGGCTGTAATAGGTTTCACGTTCCGTTTTGTTGTTTTGTATTTATTAGTTATTTCATGTATAGTTCCGTTGTTTGTTTCACTAATAAACATGAGTAACCAACATTCTGCATTTCGGTCCGACTTTCTTGCGACAAACGAAGAACATCGTTACACTCCAGCTAGGATAAATACATTGGCATTCTATAGCATGTCAGAACCCACAGTCATCTCATGTAAATCAATACCCAGTCTCCTCTCTCTCTTTCTCTTCTCTCTCTTTCTTTCTCTTCTCTCTCTTTATCTATCTTTCTCTTTCTCTCTCTTTAACTCTCTCTCTTATCTCTCTCTCTCTTAATTTTGCTTTATTGCTGTCCCTCGCTCCCCCTCTAGAAACATGCATATATGGTGTGTGTGTGTGTGCATGCGTGTGTATATGCGTTTGTGCGTTTGTATGTTTGTGCGTTGTGCATAAGACCATGTCACGCCATCCAAGTTTCTGTGTGTGTGTGTGTGTGTGTGTGTGTGTGTGTGTGTGTGTGTGTGTGTGTGTGTGTGTGTGTGTGTGTGTGTGCATGTGGGTGTGTGTCTCTATGTGTGTGGATGTGTGTCTCTATGCATGTGGGTGTGTGTCTCTATGCGTGTGGGTGTGTGTCTCTATGTGTGTGGGTGTGTGTCTCTATGTGTGTGGGTGTTTGTCCCTATGCATGTGTAGGTGTGTGTCCCTATATGTGTGTTTGTGTGTGTCCCTATGCCTGTGTTTGTGTGTGTCCCTATACGCGTGGGTGTGTGTCCCTATACAGTACGTGTGGTTGTGTGTATCCCTATGCGTATGGTTGTGTGTGTCCCTATGTGTGTGTGTGTCCCTATGTGTGTGTCCCTATACAGTATGTGTGGGTGTGTGTGTCCCTATACTGTACGTGTGGGGGTGTGTTTGTGTGTGTCCCTATACAGTACGTGTGGGTGTGTGTGTCCCTATACTGTACGTGTGGGGGTGTGTGTCCCTATGCTGTACGTGTGGGTGTGTGTGTCCCTATACTGTACGTGTGGGTGTGAGTGTCCCTATACTGTACGTGTGGGTGTGTGTGTCCCTATACTGTACGTGTGGGTGTGTGTGTCCCTATACTGTACGTGTGGGTGTGTGTGTCCCTCTACTGTACGTGTGGGTGTGTGTGTTCCTATACTGTACGTGTGGTGGTGTGTGTCCCTATACTGTACGTGTGGGGGTGTGTGTCCCTATACAGTACGTGTGGGTGTGTGTGTCCCTATACAGTACGTGTGGGTGTGTGTGTCCCTATACTGTACGTGTGGGGGTGTGTGTCCCTATGTGTGTGTCCCTATACAGTACGTGTGGGTGTGTGTGTCCCTATACAGTACGTGTGGGTGTGTGTCCCTATACTGTACGTGTGGAGGTGTGTGTCCCTATGTGTGTGTCCCTATATAGTACGTGTGGGTGTGTGTGTCCCTATACAGTACGTGTGGGTGTGGGTGTCCCTATACTGTACGTGTGGGGGTGTGTGTCCCTATGTGTGTGTCCCTATACAGTACGTGTGGGTGTGTGTGTCCCTATACAGTACGTGTGGGTGTGTGTGTCCCTATACTGTATGTGTGGGTGTGTGTGTCCCTATACTGTACATGTGGGGGTGTGTGTCCCTATGCGTGTGTTGCATGTCTACAGGGCCCTGCTCCTGACAATGCTCTATGGCTGTGAGGTGGCGAACTGAGCTGAAGGCAGCACTTTCCTCTGAAGAGAAAATCACATCAAAGACATCAAATGGATTAAAACAGAGCCATCAATATCGCACCTTATGTCTGTCATTTCAATAACAAGGACAGAAACCAACTCCCCTAGCATACCCAGGCCTGTACAGCATAAGCCAAAGACACACAATGACTGTGTACACCACCGTATGCTCTCTTTAACCCATGTAGAAGGAATGGACGATGACACCACTTTGTATTTGTTACAGTATTATGGGTCACCACTGATGAGAGAAGGAGGAGTGGGAGGAAGAGGATGAGGAAGGAGAGGGAATGATAATGTAATGATGAGAGGAGGAGGAGGAGAAGGAGGAGGAGGAAGGAGAGGGAATTATAATGTAATGATGAGAGGAGGAGGAGGAGGAGGAGGAGGAGGAGGAGTAGGAGGAGAAAGGAGAGGGAATGATAATGTAATGATGAGAGGAGGAGGAGGAGGGAGAAGGAATGATAATGTAATGATGAGAGAAGGAGGAGGAAGGAGAGGGAATGATAATGTAATGACGAGAGAAGGAGGAGGAAGGAGAGGGAATGATAATGCAATGATGAGAGAAGGAGGAAGGAGAGGGAATGATAATGTAATGATGAGAGAAGGATGAGAAGGAGGAGAGTGTGTTTGGGTGGAGGTGTGAAAGAACAAGAGAGAGGGTTTGGTGTCTTCTCAGTCATCCAGTGTTCCTGTGTTACTGTGACAACCAGCCTGTTATGGGGTATATATTAACACACACACACACACGCACACACACACACAAAACGTGAAGCATTTGGGTGTACTCAAGAACCGGAGGTGAGCAACAGTGATTTGTAGTGGTTATTACGTTTCTTTACTGTTATTAAGAAATGCCAATGTTCACGCCACGATTCTATGAAGTCGTATATATGTCAGAGTTGATGGGGGTAGATCCTTGAAACACGGTGTGTGTGTGTTCTTGCCTATCTATGATCCCCACACATGACAGGCTGCTCATAACTGATCCTCAGCCTTCAAAGTCATGTCGTCAATAAAACATGACAGATAATTGTATGTCCCTACAGTACAATACACTACACCAGACACAGTACAATACACTACCCCAGACACAGTACAATACACTACACCAGACAAAGTACAATACACTACACCAGACACAGTACAATACACTACACCAGACACAGTACAATACACTACACCAGACACAGCACAATACACTACACCAGACACAGCACAATACACTACACCAGACACAGTACAATACACTACACCAGACACAGTACAATACAGTACACCAGACACAGTACAATACAGTACACCAGACACAGTACAATACACTACACCAGACACAGTACAATAAACAACACCAGACACAGTACAATACACTACACCAGACACAGTACAATACACTACACCAGACACAGTACAATACACTACACCAGACACAGTACAATACACTACACCAGACACAGTACACTACACTACACCAGACACAGTACAATACACTACACCAGACACAATACACTACACCAGACACAGTACAATACACTACACCAGACACAGTACAATACAGTATACCAGACACAGTACAATACAGTACACCAGACACAGTACAATACACTACACCAGACACAGTACAATACACTACACCAGACACAGTACAATACACTACACCAGACACAGTACAATACACTACACCAGACACAGTACAATACACTACACCAGACACAGTACAATACACTACACCAGACACAGTACAATACACTACACCAGACACAGTACAATACACTACACCAGACACAGTACAATACAGTACACCAGACACAGTACAATACACTACACCAGACACAGTACAATACACTACACCAGACACAGTACAATACACTACATCAGACACAGTGTCTCAACAGTACAATACACTACACCAGACACAGTGTCTCAACAGTACAATACACTACACCAGACACAGTGTCTCAACAGTACAATACACTACACCAGACACAGTGTCTCAACAGTACAATACACTACACCAGACACAGTGTCTCAACAGTACAATACACTACACCAGACACAGTACAATACACTACACCAGACACAGTGTCTCAACAGTACAATACACTACACCAGACACAGTGTCTCAACAGTACAATACACTACACCAGACACAGTGTCTCAACAGTACAATAGACTACACCAGACACAGTGTCTCAACAGTACAATACACTACACCAGACACAGTGTCTCAACAGTACAATACACTACACCAGACACAGTACAATACACTACACCAGACACAGTGTCTCAACAGTACAATACACTACACCAGACACAGTGTCTCAACAGTACAATACACTACACCAGACACAGTACAATACACTACACCAGACACAGTACAATACACTACACCAGACACAGTACAATGCACTACACCAGACACAGTGTCTCTACAGTACAATACACTACACCAGACACAGTGTCTCAACAGTACAATACACTACACCAGACACAGTGTCTCAACAGTACAATACACTACACCAGACACAGAGTCCCTACAGTACAATACACTACACCAGACACAGAGTCCCTACAGTACAATACACTACACCAGACACAGAGTCCCTACAGTACAATACACTACACCAGACACAGAGTCCCTACAGTACACTACACTACACCAGACACAGTGTCTCAACAGTAAAATACACTACACCAGACACAGTACAATGCACTACACCAGACACAGTACAATACACTACACCAGACACAGTACAATGCACTACACCAGACACAGTACAATACGCTACACCAGACACAGTACAATACACTACACCAGACACAGTACAATACACTACACCAGACACAGTGTCTCAACAGTACAATACACTACACCAGACACAGTGTCTCAACAGTACAATACACTACACCAGACACAGAGTCCCTACAGTACAATACACTACACCAGACACAGTACAATACGCTACACCAGATAGTGTATCAACAGTACAATACACTACACCAGACACAGTGTCTCAACAGTACAATACACTACACCAGACACAGTACAACACACTACACCAGACACAGTGACTCAACAGTCCAATACACTACACCAGACACAGAGTCCCTACAGTACAATACACTACACCAGATAGTGTATCAACAGTACAATACACTACACCAGAAACAGTGTCTCAACAGTACAATACACTACACCAGACACAGTGTCTCAACAGTATAATACACTACACCAGATAGTGTATCAACAGTACAATACACTACACCAGATAGTGTATCAACAGTACAATACACTACACCAGACACAGAGTCCCTACAGTACAATACACTACACCAGATAGTGTATCAACAGTACAATACACTACACCAGATAGTGTATCAACAGTACAATACACTACACCAGAAACAGTGTCTCAACAGTACAATACACTACACCAGACACAGAGTCCCTACAGTACAAGACACTACACCAGACACAGAGTCCCTACAGTACAATACACTACACCAGATAGTGTATCAACAGTACAATACACTACACCAGATAGTGTATCAACAGTACAATACACTACACCAGAAACAGTGTCTCAACAGTACAATACACTACACCAGACACAGAGTCCCTACAGTACAAGACACTACACCAGAAACAGTGTCTCAACAGTACAATACAACATTGATCACGCCCTGTTCCCAAACAAGCCTTGGATGATCTTGTCACCAAGCCTATATTTATGCCTAGGAAGCCCACTGTTTCTGACAGCTTTCAACTGCATCACACTGTACTGTAGAACGATAACTTCTCTGTTGCAGTTCAGTTGCCGATGATTGTTTGTTTATAGTTTGAGCATCTATTGACCATCTATAGGAGAGGAGACCACCTAATCGCTGAGAGATACCGAAAATGAGTTCAAGCCCTACCCCTTTGTTAATTACAACACTAAATGTAGTGTGATTTTGGTAAATATGCACACTGTGCCCACCAAATACATCTGCCTTTACCTATTCTCTTTTCTTCTCTCCTCTTCTTTTCTTTCTCCTCTTCCTCCCCTCCCCTCCCCTCTTTTCTTCTCTCCTCTTCTTTTCTTTCCCCTCCCCACCCCTCCCCTCCCCTCCCCTCTATTTTCTTCTCTTCTCTCCTCTTCTTTCTCCTCCCCTCCCCTCCCACTGCCCCTCCTCTCTTTTCTTCTCTCCTCTTCTTTTCTTTCTCCTCCCCTCCCCTCCCCTCCCACCCCTCTCCTCCTCTCTTTTCTTCTCTCCCCTCCCCTCCCCACTCCCCTCCCCTCCCCCACCCACCGCCTCTCCTCTCTTTTCTTCTCTCCTCCCCTCCCCTCCCACCCCCTCTCCTCTCTTTTCTTCTCTCCCCTCCCCTTCCCCACTCCCCTCCCCTCCCCCACCCACCACCTCTCCTCTCTTTTCTTCTCTTTCTCCTCCCCTCCCCTCCCACCGCCTCTCCTCTCTTTTCTTCTCTCCTCTTCTTTTCTTTCACCAAGCTGAAGTTCTTGATGAACTTGCGGTAAAAGTTTGTGAAGCCCAGGAAACGCTGAACTTCCTTAACGGATTTGGGGGTGGGCCAATCCGCTACCGCCCCTACCTTCTTGGGGTCCATTTGGACTCGACCGGGTTCCACTACAAATCCCAGGAATTGTACTCGGGATGAATGGAATTCACATTTTTCCGGCTTAACATACAGATGGCTGTCCAGGAGGCGTTTGAGTACTTGTCTGACATGCTTAGTGTGTTCTTGAAGGGAGCTCGAAAAGATGAGGATGTCATCCAAGTAAACGAACACAAATATGTTAAGCATATCCCTAAGCACATCGTTTATGAGCGCTTGGAACACCGCTGGGGCGTTGGTCAGGCCGAAGGGCATCACCAAGTATTCATAGTGACCAGTAGGCGTGTTGAAAGCGGTCTTCCACTCGTCACCAGGTCTGATCCGCACAAGATGGTATGCGTTCCGCAGGTCAAGCTTAGTGAAAACAACTGCTTCCTGGAGCAGCTCGAAGGCTGTGGCCATAAGGGGTAGCGGGTAACGGTTACGGACGGTTATGGCATTGAGTCCCCGGTAGTCGATGCAAGGACGTAATCCACCGTCTTTCTTGGCCACAAAGAAAAACCCTGCTCCCGCCGGGGAGGTGGATGGACGCATGAGGCCTGCTTCCAGAGCGTCCTTGATGTAGGTATCCATAGCAGCTCGTTCGGGTGGAGATAGGGAAAAGATCCGACCCCTGGGGGGCAAGTGCCCGGAAACAGGTCGATGGGGCAATCGTAAGGTCTATGGGGTGGTAGCATGGTGGCCCTCTGTTTGCTAAACACCAGTTTGAGGTCATGGTAACACTCGGGAACTCGGGTCAGGTCGATGGATTCTAAACACTCGGGAGTAGAACTCGGGAATTCTGGAAAATACAAGTAGCTTGGCACGTAGGACCCCACTGCTTGATAGTGCCCACAGACCAGTCGATGTGAGGGTTATGGCTGTGAAGCCAGGGGTATCCAAGGACGAGAGGGAACTCGGAACAGGAGATCAAATGAAAGTTCATCAATTCCTGGTGTTGTGAAACTGAAAGTCGCAAGGAGGTAGTGACATGAGTGACAAGTCCAGATCCCAAAGGGCTTCCATCCAATGTAGTGACCCTCATGGGTTCACTTAGAGGTTCAGAGGGAACGCCATTCTCCTTCGCCCAGACACCATCCATGAAGTTACCTGCGGCTCCAGAGTCTACCAAGGCTTGAAGGTGAAGCTTGTGGTTGTCCCAGGAGAGGGTGACTGGAATGAGCAGACGGGAGTTGGACGGATGGGAGGAGGTTATGTTTCCCGTTACAGTTCCCCCCGGTCTGTACGGGACAGAGCGTTTCCCTGGAGCCCGGGACACGTGGAACGGAAATGGCCCGGTTTGCCGCAATATAGACAGCGTCGCTCCCTCATCCGGCGGTCTCTCTCAGCCTGGGAGATGCGTCCAATCTGCATGGGTTCCGATGGAGCCAGCGAGGATAAAGGTGGGGACTCGGAGCTGGGACTGATAGGGGCTAGAGGTCTACGGTTGAGTAATCTCTCTCTCAGACGCTGGTCAATGCGTGAGGCCAACTTGATCAGGGACTCGAGACTGTCCGGTGGTTCCAGAGTGGCCAGTTCATCTTGGATAGTGTCGGAAAGGCCTTTCAGAAAGCACACCGTGAGCGCCTCGTTGTTCCAGCCACTTGCTGCTGCCACCGTGCGGAACTGAATGGCATAGTCCGTCACGCTGCGCCAACCTTGGTGGAGAGTCAGGAGCTGTTTGGCTGAGTCAGAACCACTGCTTGGGCCTTGAAACACTCGTTTGAATTCCTCAGCAAAGGCAGAGTAGCTGGCACAGCAGGAACTATGGGCATCCCACACAGCAGTAGCCCAGGCCAGGGCTTTTTCCGACAGCAGGGTGATGATATAAGCGATCTTAGACCGGTCGGTGGGAAACGACGAGGGTTGTAGCTCAAAGGAGAGAGAACATTGGGTGAGAAACCCTTTACAAGCACTTGGATCACCTGAGAACCGTTGGGGAGGTGGAAGACGAGGTTCAGCCAGGGGGTTAACTGCCATGGGTACGTGAATCTGAGGTACTGGGACGGGAACTGTTGCCGGGGTAAGACGATCAGATATTTGCTTAATGGAAGTCAGCATCTCCGACAGAAGATGAGAATGTCTAGCCATTAAGGCCTCTTGCTGAACCAGGGCGGCTTCGTGGCGTTGGACAGTCTCCTGGTGGTCTGACAGCATGGCAAAAAGGTCCTGGGAACTGGCTGCCTCTGGGTTCATTTTTGGCTCTGTGTTTCTGTCAGGACCCCGTTACGAACCTGGGTCTCCGGAGTGAGAAACAGTCAGTTAACCAACTGAGCCACGAATAGTCAGCAGAACCCAGAAGATGAGGCAGACACAGCAGTACTTAAGACGGTGTATTAAATAAAGTAAAAAGGAGAAGTCCTTCAATACAAAAATGGCAAATCCAAAAGGTGGTAGGAATAGCACAAAAAAGCCTCAAGAGATACTCAAAAACAGAATTCCACAAGAGCATCCACCGGAATCGACAAGAATACACAGAAAACTAGGGCTGGGTGCTAACATACAAACACAGAGCACAGAACTGAGGGAAACTAAGGGTTTAAATACAATCAGGGAAAACGAGGCACAGGTGCAAATAATAATGGGGAACAAGGGAAAAAACATAAGGTCAAAAAGCACAATGGGGGCATCTAGTGACCAAAACCCGGAACAACCCTGGCCAAATCCTGACACTCTCCTCTCTTTTCTTCTCTCCTCTTCTTTCCTTTCTCCTCCCCTCCCACCCCTTCTCCTCACCTTTCCCCTCCCCTCCTTTCTCCTCCCCTCCCCTCCCACCCCCTCTCCTCTCTTTTCTTCTCTCCTCCTCTTTCCTTTCTCCTCCCCTCCCACCCCTTCTCCTCTCCTTTCTCCTCCCCTCCTTTCTCCTCCCCTCCCCTCCCCTCTCCTCTCTTTTCTTCTTTCCTTTCTCCTCCCCTCCCCTCCCCTCCCCTCCCACCCCCTCTCCTCTCTTTTCTTCTCTCCTCTTCTTTCCTTTCTCCTCCCCTCCCCTCCCCTCCCACCCCCTCTCCTCTCTTTTATTCTCTCCTCTTCTTTCCTTTCTCCTCCCCTCCCCTCCCACCCATTCTCCTCTCTTTTCTTCTCTCCTCCTTTCTCCTCCCCTCCCCTCCCACCCCTTATCCTCTCTTTTCTTCTCTCCTCTTCTTTCCTTTCTCCTCCCCTCCCCTCCCACCCCTTCTCCTCTCTTTTCTTCTCTCCTCCTTTCTCCTCCCCTCCCACCCCTTCTCCCCTTTCCTCTTCTCATCTCTTTCCTTTCTTCTCTCATCTTTTATTATCCTCTCTCCTTTTCTCTTCTCCTTTCCTTTCCTCTTCTCTTCTCTACTCTCCTCTCTCCTCTCTTCTACGTTCTTCTCCCCAAACAATCAAGCTTAGTAATGAATATGATGTTTGGAGGCTCACCCCTACCCCTACCTACATGTACAAATGACCTCGACTAACCTGTACCCCGCACATTGACTCGGTACCGGTAACCCCTGTATACAGCCTCGTTATTGTTATTTTATTGTTTTTTACTTTAGTTTATTTGTTAAATATTTTCTTAACTCTTCTTGAACTGCACTGTTGGTTAAGGGCTTGTAAGTAAGCATTTCACTGTAAGGTCTACACTTGTTGTATTCAGCACATGTGACAAACACTAGGTCTGTTGGTTGTGGATTATAACACTAGCTCTTCTATAGGGGCATACAGTATAGGCTCTCCTCAATAGTAGTGCACTATAAATGGAATAGGGTGTCATTTGGGATTCAACCCATTCCATGGTGGATCAGCGGTGGTCCCTGACTAGGCCGGGGTTTAAGGGGTTTACAGGCACACTGGTTATAAGCCAGATCAGGCAGGGTCAACAGCCTTCGCAGATTCAGCCACCTACGGATACCCACGGATAGCGGATCTAATTTCATACTCATGAAAATTAAAATTGCAACTGCTCCCAATCTCACTGAGAGAGAAGGAGAGAGGGAGAGAGAGAAGGAGAGAGGGAGAAAGCAGGAGAGAGAGAGAGAGAGAGAGAAGGGAAAATCCAGAGAGAAAGGAGGAGAGATGGAGAGAAGGAGAAAGAGGGGGGATAACCACTCTGTTGGAGAGAGGGGCAGACTCTGAAGGAGATACTTTGCCTTTTATGTGAATTTTATGTGAATTTCAAATCAAATCAAATTTTATTTGTCACGTGCGCCGAATACAACAGCTGTAGACCTTACAGTGAAATGCTTACTTACAGGCTCTAACCAATAGTGCAAAAAAGGTATTAGGTGAACAATAGGTAAGTAAAGAAATAAAACAACAGTAAAAAGACAGGCTATATACAGTAGTGAGGCTTTAAAAGTAGCGAGGCTACATACAGACACCGGTTAGTCAGGCTGATGGTCGGCCCAATTGAGGTAGTATGTACATGAATGTATAGTTAAAGTGACTATGCATATATGATAAACAGAGAGTATCAGCAGTGTAAAAAGAGGGGTTGGGGTTTCCAAGCAGAGGACAATAAAATGTCAGAAACTACAGCTAAATAACGTGATTAATTTCACTCATTAGTTTACTAAGCTTCATATCTGTAAACACACACAGCATGGCTCCAGATCTGGCAACATAAAAGTGACTGAATGGCTTTCAATTAGTAATGTTGATATCATGTGGAGATGAGATTTGTACCAGGATTTCTCCTAATTCTCACATCTAAACATTCAGCTGGAAGTACTAAAACAGCCACATGACAGAGGGTAGCTAACACTTTTTTGGTAACTACATGATTCCATATGTGTTATTTCATAGTTTTGATGTCTTATCTATTATTTTACAATGTGGAAAATAGTAAAAATAAAGAAAAACCCTGGAATGAGTATGTGACCAAACTTTTGACTGGTACTATACATCACCTCCGATAATAATGTATGGTCATGTTTGTATCGCTTCTGGATCCTTTTTCTTGTAGTGGGCCCTGGTCAAAAGTTGTGCACTATAAAGGGAATAGGGTGCCATTTGGGATGTAGGCACTAAGTCAGAATCCCACAGAGGTCCCTTAGATCGTCTCCCCATGTATCTATGGGTGAGATAAATGCCTTTTTGAGAGCTATTGATCTGGGCCCGTGCTTAATGGCTGCATTACCGGGTCGATGGTGATTCTGAAGGATACAGATGAGGCTTTGAGATACTTTAGTAAAACCTAACACATATAAAATACAAATACCATTAGATTAGTCAGCCAGATAAGAGTGGGTGTATAATGTGTTGTGTATTAGCTTTAATATTCGGGACCTTTCCACTGCAGGGATATGAGGCTAAGGCTACAAAGGTAGCTTTGAGCACAGTTTGAGACAAACAATACCTTGTATTAACCATTTAGTTTTGTTTATTAGGATCCCAATTAGCTGTTGCAGCAGCTACTTATCCTGGGGTCCACAAACGGTAGTCAAACTGTAGTCTGGTGATTAGCCTAACTGTTGAAAGAATTTAGGTTAATAACATAGTAATTCAATCTCTGATATACAAGGCATGGTAACAGGTAGTAAGGCTCTATAGAACCAGCAGAATGTACAGAACTGTAACCATTACAAAGCCCACTGTTCTACTGTAGCTATGAACAGCCACTACAGTATGTGTAAACTTAAAACGATCAGCATCTACAGTATCTACAACTGTGATGAAGAAAACAAAAACAACACAAGGGGCATATAAAAATCCCTCTCCCTCTAAATGCCATTCTTCCATAAACATCCCAGTCACATGAGGGAATGACGGGAGTGGTGGAGCGGATAGAAAACTTTTACTTCCCTCTTTACCGCAGTCGTTATCGTCCCCTGATGTTTGCGTTTCTCTGCGAGCATTTGAAGTGGCTAATGTGCTTTTGGTGGAGGCAGGCCCAAGGCCTAGATGGTAATTACAGTTCTCTTTGACTCTCATAATTCCTAGCCTCCAGGGGGCCATTACACGAGCTCCTACAACTAATTCTGCTGAATTAAAGAATGAGGAAAAAAATACATCTGCTAACAGCTCTACAGCGCATATATATACTGTATGTCAGGGAGAGAGAGAGAGAGAGAGAGAGAGAGAGAGAGAGAGAGAGAGATAGAGAGAAGGGAAAATCCAGAGAGAGAAAGGAGGAGAGATAGAGAGAATGAGAGAGAGGGGGGATAACCACTCTGTTGGAGAGAGGGGCAGACTCTGAAGGAGATACTTTGCCTTTTATGTGAATTTTATAGACATTCCCTTTCAAAACAATTCTAAGTTTATCTGTCACGTGCGCCGAATACAACAGGTGTAAACCTTACAGTGAAATGCTTACTTACAGGCTCTAACCAATAGTGCAAAAAAGGTAGAGAGAGAGAGAGAGAGAGAGAGAAAACAAATCCATTTTTGATAAACTCCCATGAAATACCATAGTAGATTTGTGAGAGATTTTTCAGAGAGAGAGAGAGAGAGAGAGAGAGAGAGAGAGAGAGAGAGAGAGAGAGAGTGGGGTGAGACAGGGATGCAGCTTAAGCCCCTCACTCTTCAACATATCTATCAATGAATTGGCGAAGGCACTAGAACAGCCAGCATAACCTGGCCTCACCCTACTAGAATCTGAAGTCAAATGTCTGTTGTTTGCTGATGATCTCAGTGCTTCTGTCCCCAACCAAGGAGGGCCTACAGCAGCACCTAGATCTTCTGCACAGATTCTGTCAGACCTGGGCTCTGACAGTAAATCTGAGTAAGACAAAAATAATGGTGTTCCAAAAAATGTCTAGATACTATGACCACAGATACAAATTCCATCTAGACACCGTTTCTCACCGTTTTGTGATATACAGTAGCCTGCCAAAGGTCATTTGTGTATACAATACATACAATGATTTCTAACAGGCAGTAAAGACTGGTCTTTTAGTTGATCTATTGTTTCATATATCTTGGCTGTGTCTATATGGAGCCCAACTGAACAGCAGGAGATGGACGAGAGGCTCCTGTTCCCATTAGACTAGCACTGGGCCTTAGAAGAACATGTTTCGTCTTCATAAACACTCAGTCATTTCATTCATCAGCATAGAGCATTCATCCCGCCACCGGACAATGGCCATTACAAATAATGGCACTTACCGCAAGAAAGAACGGAAGATTAAAAATAAATACAAATCTGGCATATTGTATTGTTGTGTTTTGCCTTCAGTGGCACTCCAGGTGGACGTTGTTGTTTCCATGGAGAGATACTTCACTATCTGAGTGATTCATCACTAACTTCATGTTGCCAGACACAGTAGATAAAGACAGATATGTTTCTGGCAGTGTTGCTATGTGTCATTCTTCTCCTATGTTGTCATGGCAGAACAGAGAGTGATGTGACTGACTTCCTTCTTATTCTAGAACTATTCACATTCAGGTGCATTTAAAGGAAACGTCCTTATTCTAGAACTATTCGCATTCAGGTGCATTTAGAGGAGATGTCCTTATTCTAGAACTATTCACATTCAGGTGCATTTAGAGGAAACATCCTTATTCTAGAACTATTCACATTCAGGTGCATTTAGAGGAGATGTCCTTATTCTAGAACTATTCACATTCAGGTGCATTTAGAGGAGACATCCTTATTCTAGAACTATTCACATTCAGGTGCATTTAGAGGAGACGTCCTTATTCAATAACTATTCACATTCAGGTGCATTTAGAGGAGACGTCCTTATTCTAGAACTATTCACATTCAGGTGCATTTAGAGGAGACGTCCTTATTCTAGAACTATTCACATTCAGGTGCATTTAGAGGAGACGTCCTTATTCTAGAACTATTCACATTCAGGTGCATTTAGAGGAGACGTCCTTATTCTAGAACTATTCACATTCAGGTGCATTTAGAGGAGACGTCCTTATTCTAGAACTATTCACATTCAGGTGCATTTAGAGGAGACGTCCTTATTCTAGAACTATTCACATTCAGGTGCATTTAGAGGAGACGTCCTTATTCTAGAACTATTCACATTCAGGTGCATTTAGAGGAGACGTCCTTATTCTAGAACTATTCACATTCAGGTGCATTTAGAGGGAGATTCCACTCATGCAATTACAAGTTGAAATGTGGAATTCTTTGATGTGAACCCTGTGACACTTAAGGCCTAGAATCAGATCAAGCCTAAACAGGCGATAGCAGACCCCCACACAGTGGATGTTTTTCCTGTGTCGGAGGTGGAACTGCGTTGGAGCTGTCAAATCGGTGAGCAGCTGCTCTTGCAATCATTGTCACAAAGCCACACCTGTCCCACTTGTGTTAGAAGTTCAGAAAAATAAAGTGTAGGCTATATAGAAATAGTTGCACTCAAATTGCAAAATCATTAAACAAAATAATGAGGATTTTTTATTATCCTCATTGAGGTGTAGATTGCATCTCACATTCCAGTATTCAAACTTGGGAACAAGACTGCATGGGATTTCTGTTAATCTGACTTTGTGCAGCCAATTCACTTGTGGATTTGACAACTCTAATGCAGATCCACCTCCGACAAGTCAAAACAACCGCTACGCGGGTGGCGGCTACAGTGGAGCTAATTGAATAGAGCCCTAAAGGAGCTGACATCAGATGACAGCATGAAAATACAGATGTCGTTGTGTGAGAGCATTTATTTTTCCAATTTAGTAATCAACATAAAGTATCTTATACAGTGCCTTGCGAAAGTATTCGGCCCCCTTGAACTTTGCGACCTTTTGCCACATTTCAGGCTTCAAACATAAAGATATAAAACTGTATGTTTTTGTGAAGAATCAACAACAAGTGGGACACAATCATGAAGTGGAACGACATTTATTGGATATTTCAAACTTTTTTAACAAATCAAAAACTGAAAAATTGGGCGTGCAAAATGTATCACCCCTTTACTTTCAGTGCAGCAAACTCTCTCCAGAAGTTCAGTGAGGATCTCTGAATGATCCAATGTTGACCTAAATGACTAATGATGATAAATACAATCCACCTGTGTGTAATCAAGTCTCCGTATAAATGCACCTGCACTGTGATAGTCTCAGAGGTCCGTTAAATGCGCAGAGAGCATCATGAAGAACAAGGAACACACCAGGCAGGTCCGAGATACTGTTGTGAAGAAGTTTAAAGCCGGATTTGGATACAAAAAGATTTCCCAAGCTTTAAACATCCCAAGGAGCACTGTGCAAGCGATAATATTGAAATGGAAGGAGTATCAGACCACTGCAAATCTACCAAGACCTGGCCGTCCCTCTAAACTTTCAGCTCAAACAAGGAGAAGACTGATCAGAGATGCAGCCAAGAGGCCCATGATCACTCTGCAGAGAGAACTGCAGAGATCTACAGCTGAGGTGGGAGACTCTGTCCATAGGACAACAATCAGTCGTATATTGCACAAATCTGGCCTTTATGGAAGAGTGGCAAGAAGAAAGCCATTTCTTAAAGATATCCATAAAAAGTGTCGTTTAAAGTTTGCCACAAGCCACCTGGGAGACACACCAAACATGTGGAAGAAGGTGCTCTGGTCAGATGAAACCAAAATTGAACTTTTTGGCAACAATGCAAAACATTATGTTTGGCGTAAAAGCAACACAGCTCATCACCCTGAACACACCATCCCCACTGTCAAACATGGTGGTGGCAGCATCATGGTTTGGGCCTGCTTTTCTTCAGCAGGGACAGGGAAGATGGTTAAAATTGATGGGAAGATGGATGGAGCCAAATACAGGACCATTCTGGAAGAAAACCTGATGGAGTCTGCAAAAGACCTGAGACTGGGACGGAGATTTGTCTTCCAACAAGACAATGATCCAAAACATAAGGCAAAATCTACAATGGAATGGTTCAAAAATAAACATATCCAGGTGTTAGAATGGCCAAGTCAAAGTCCAGACCTGAATCCAATCGAGAATCTGTGGAAAGAACTGAAAATTGCTGTTCACAAATGCTCTCCATTCAACCTCACTGAGCTCGAGCTGTTTTGCAAGGAGGAATGGGAAAAAATGTCAGTCTCTTGATGTGCAAAACTGATAGAGACATACCCCAAGCGACTTACAGCTGTAATCGCAGCAAAAGGTGGCGCTACAAAGTATTAACTTAAGGGGTCTGAATAATTTTGCACGCCCAATTTTTCAGTTTTTGATTTGTTAAAAAGTTTGAAATATCCAATAAATGTCGTTCCACTTCATGATTGTGTCCCACTTGTTGTTGATTCTTCAAAAAAAAGTACAGTTTTATATCTTTATTTTTGAAGACTGAAATGTGGCAAAAGTTCGCAAAGTTCAAGGGGGCCGAATACTTTCGCAAGGCACTGTATGTCCCTGAACATAATATGATTATGTGTGTGTAAATGCAAATATGCTAGATGCTCTCAGAGCTACTAATACATGCATGCCAAGGCAAGTGAAGGGGTTAAACTAAGGCCTTGTCACACCCTGACCATAGTTTGCTTTGTATGTTTCTATGTTTTGTTTGGTCAGGGTGTGATCTGAGTGGGCATTCTATGTTGTGTGTCTAGTTTGTCTGTTTCTGTGTTTGGCCTGCTATGGTTCTCAATCAGAGGCAGGTGTTAGTCATTGTCTCTGATTGGGAACCATATTTAGGTAGCCTGTATGGTGTTGGGGTTTGTGGGTGGTTGTTCCTGTCTTTGTGTTTGTTACACCATATAGGGCTGTTTTTGGTTTTTCATGGTTCTTTATTTTGTATAGTGTTTTACTTTCATCTTTATTAAAGATGTATCTAAATAACCACGCTGCGTTTTGGTCCGCCTCTCCTACCCAGGAAGAGTCCCGTTACATGCCTCATACCTTTTAAAGCGTTAATCAATTGTGTTATGATCAACTGTAATCACATCACTGGGCAATGAGCTTATTTTCCACTTGTTAAACTTTTCCCCCTGACATTTCCCATGTGTCCCCCATGTGTGTGTTTTAACACCTGTTTTGAGTGTCTTGCCCTTCAGACACTATCAGAAGGCGGAAAGCGCCTACGTTCATACTCCTCCTGTCTGAGCCCCACCTGGCTGTCTGAGGTTCGGAGAATACGATTGGTTTTCTGAGAACACAAGGCTGCCGCAGGCCTGATGAAAACAGCCACCTGTCAGAGGATGCTTAGACTCGTTCACCTTGTTATGACCCTATACTTGTGACGAAAGGTCAAGTTTCGGGCAAACCCACTTCTGAGCTTTTAATTGCTGACAAGATGGTTGCTGCTGTCAGGGGGAGGTTAGATTATTAAAATGTTGTTGCCAGGGAAAGTCACTCAAGGAGGACTGGGAGAGGCTATATGAGTTACAGGATGTCTTAGACATTTTGCAGAACCTGGGGAGAGCTACCATATACTGTACTCTGTACCAACTTCTGCCTAAAATATTACTAATGGAGAATTGTATTACTTAAACCAACAATTGCCATTCCTTCCCCTTCAGGAGTGTAATAGGGAAAATAAAATAACTTCCTCTGGAACTCACCATAATCACATCACTGGGCAATGAACTTATTTTCCACTTGTCCCCCATTCCCCCAATCCCACCACTGTCTGTCTATAACAAATGCACTTGTCCACATATCACACTGAACAGTCTGCCAGTGGTAATGTATTTGTTCACTGACTGTCTATAATGTATTCATAATGCATATTCATATCTCCCCTCCCAAGTAATAGCAGGCAGTGAAGTGAGTACACACACACACGCACATGCGCGCACATTCACACACATACGCACATGCACACACAAATAGACACACAAACACACATAGACACACAAACTCTCACACACATAGACACACACAGACACACAAACTCACACACACACAGACACATGCACACAACACACACAGACACATGCACACAACACACACAGACACATACACGCACAATCACACAGACACACAAACTCACACACACACACAGACACGCACAATCACACAGACACACGCACAATCACACACACACACGCACAATCACACACACACACGCACAATCACACACACACACACACACACACACACACACACACACACACATATACGCACATTCACTTATGCACGCACACAAACACACACACAAACTGTTCTTCGCTCAAGGTTGGGCCAATTCGCTGATCATTTCGCAGATCAATTAACCAACAGGAGACTAAGCTTGGGGAACAGAAGAGTAGTGGAGCGTCTGATTAACAAGTCACTGCATCCATGGAAATATTAGTAACTTCTATATCATATGTGTGAGATGTGTGTATATGAGGTGTGTGTATGGACAGTGTGTGTAGGTTTGTGTGTTTGTGCATGTGTTCGTGCATGTGCATGCCTATATGCATGCCTGTATGCATGCCTGTATGCATGCCTGTATGTGTGTGTGTGCGTGCGTGCTGGGCATGCCTCTGTGCCTATCGCTCTGCACACTCTATAAGTGGTTCTGCGTGCTCACTGTGCATGCAAAAAGTAAGAGTTGAAGTCTCAACTAGCTGCCCAATCGATCTTTAAAAGGCCCAGCTCAAAATCAAAGGCAGCCACGAAAGACAGCCACGATCATTCAGTGTGCGTCGCATATTTGCAAAGCACAAGAAACCGTTCCAGGATGGAGAAATGGTGAAAGAGCAGCATAATCATTGTTTGATTCTAAAATGTTTTAAACTATGGATAGAGGACAATTTTTTGCTACCACTACAGACAAATGCTGGCTCTAAGACCTCTCAACCAACTCTATAAGGCAATAAGCAAATAAGAAAATGCTCAAGTGTCGCTCCTAGTGGCTGGGGACTTTAATGCAGGCAAACTTAAATCAGTTTTACCAAATTTTTACTAGCATGTCACATATGCAACCAGAGGAAAAAAACTCTAGACCACCTTTACTCCACAAACAGAGATGGATACAAAAAAAACAGTTTATTTTCAACAGTTTTGAAGGAGTTCCCACATATGCTGAGCACTTGTTGTCAGCTTTTCCTTCACTCTGCACTCCAACTCATCCCAAACCATCTCAATTGGGTTGAGGTCGGGTGATTGTGGAGGCCAGGCCATCTGATGCAGCACTCCATCACTCTCCTTCTTGGTCAAATAGCCCTTACACAGCCTGTGTTTTGAGTCATTGTCCTATAGAAAAACGAATGATAGTCCCACTAAGCACAAACCAGATGGGAAGACGTATTGCTGCAGAATGATGTGGTAGCATTGATGGTTAAGTGTGCCTTGAATTCTAAATAAATCATCAACAGTGTCACCATCACACCTCCTCCTCCATACTTCACGGTGGGAACCACACATGCGGAGATCATCCGTTCACCTACTCTGTGTCTCTCAAAGACATGGTGGTTGGAACCAAAAATCTCAAATTTGGACTCACCAGACCAAAGGAGAGATTTCCACCGGTCTAATGTCCATTGCTCATGTTTCTTGGCTCAAGTAAGTCTTTAATCTTATTGGTGTCCTTTAGTAGTGGTATCTTTGCAGCAATTCAACCATGAAGGCCTGATTCACGCCGTCTCCTCTGAACAGTTGATGTTGAGATGCATCTGTTACTTGAACACTGTGAAGCATTTTTTTGGACTGCAATCTGAGGTTCAGTTAACTCTAATGAACTTATCCTCTGCAGTAGAGGTAACTCTGGGTCTTCCTTTCCTGTGGCGGTCCACATGAGAGCCAGTTTCATCATAGCCCTTGATGGTTTTTGCGACTGCACTTGAAGAAACTTTAAAAGTTCTTGACCCACCTTCATTTCTTTAAGTAATGATGGACTGTCATTGATCTTTGCTTATTTGAGCTGTTCTTGCCATAATATGGACTTGGTCTTTTATCAAATATCTTCTGTATACCAACCCTACATTGTTACAACACACCTGATTGGCTCAAACACATAAGGAAGGAAAGAAATTCCACAAATTAACTTTTAACAAGGCACACCTGTTAGTTGATATGCATTCCAGGTGACTACCTCATGAAGCGTGATGAGAGAATGCCAAGAGTGTGCAAAGCTGTCATCAAGGAAAAGGGGGATACTTTGAAGAATCTTAAATATAAAATATATATATATATTTTTGGGGGGGTTACTACATGATTCCAGACCCCTTCCCTTTTTGCACATTTTGTTACGTTACAGCCTTATTCTAAAATGGATTAAATAAAAAAATGTCCTCATCAATCTACACACCATGCCTCACAATGACAAGCGAAAACAGGTTTTTAGAAAATGTTGCTAATTTATTAAAAATTAAAAACATAAATACCTTATTTACATAAGTATTCAGACCCTATGCTATGAGAGTCGAAATTGAGCTCAAGTACATCCTATTTACATTGATCATCCTTGAGATGTTTCTATAACTTGATTGGAATCCACCTGTGGTAAAATCAATTGATTGGACATGATTTGAAAGGCACACACCTGTCTATACAATGTCCCACAGTTGACAGTGCATGTCAGAGAAAAAAACAAGCCATGAGGTCCAAAAAATTGTCCGTAGAGCTCTGAGATAGGATTGTGTCAAGGCAAGGAACTACTAAGATTCTTCCTAGAGCTGGCCGCCTTGAAAAAATTGAGCAATGGGGGGAGAAGGGCCTTGGTCAGGGAGGTGACCAACAACCCGATGGTGACTCTGACAGAGCTCCAAAGTTCCTCTGTAGAGATGGAAGAACCTTCCAGAAGGACAACCATTTCTGCAGCACTCCACCAATCAGGCCATGGTAGAGTAGCCAGACTGAAGCCACTTCTCAGTTAAAGGCACATGACAGCCCGCCTGGAGTTTGCTAAAAGGCACCTAAAGACACTCAGACAATGAGAAACAAGATTCTCAGCTCTGATTAAAACAAGATTGAACTCTGGCCTGAATGCCAAGCATCACTTCTGGAGGAAACCTGCCACCATCCTTACAGTGAAGCATGGTGGTAACAGCATCATGCTCTGGGTATTTTTTTCAATAGCAAAGACTTGGGAGACTAGTCAGGATCGAGGGAAAGATGAACGGAGCAAAGTACAGAGACATTCTTGATGAAAACCCGCTCCAGAGTGCTCAGGACCTCAGACTGGGGCGAAGGTCCACCTTCCAACAGGACAACGACCCTAAGCACACAGCTAAGACAACACAGGAGTGGTTTCGGGACAAGTCTCTGAATGTCCTTGAGTGGCCAAGCCAGAGCCCTGACTTGAACCCGATCAAACTACTCTAAAGAGACTTGAAAATAGCTGTGAAGCTACGCTCCCCATACAACCTGACAGAGCTTGAGAGGATCAGCAGAGAATAACGGGAGTAACTCAAGCTTGTAGCATCATACCCAAGAAGACTCAAGGCTGTAATTGCTGCCAAAGGTGCTTCAACAAAGTACTGAGGAAAAGGTCTGAATACTTATGTAAATGTTATAAAAAGCTGTTTTTGCTTCGTCATTATGGGGTATTGTGTGTAGATTGATGAGGGGGGAAAAACAATTTCATCGATTTTAGAATAAGGCTGTAACATAACAATGTAGAAAAAGTCAAGGGGTCTGAATACTTTCCGAATGCACTGTATGTATTTTTTATTTTTTTACTCAAACCACCCACAGTCAGAATTGGACCCACTCCGTATTGGACCCGGGCCCTGTGTTTGACATCTCTGGTCTAAATAGTCTAGTAAAAGGGTGGGCGACCCAGCATCTCCCATTAGCCTGTAGCTAATGTGTTCCCTGATGCGGTTGACTGCTGCAGTCTCTAATAAACTGGCCTCATCTGAAAGGACAGGCCATATTGACACACACACACGCGAAAACACACACACACACACACACACACACACACACACTCAGAGCTGGGACAGTCCAACCAGGCTGCAAAATGAGCAGAACATTATGTGCGTTCCAAATTGGCCTCATAATCCCAGTATAGTGCACTTGTTTTCACCTTGGCCCATAGGGCTCTGGTCAAAAGGTGTGCACTATATAGGGAATAGTGTGCCATTTGGAACGCATACCAGAACAGTATCTCCGATATGTAGCTGCTCAGCTGTGGAGAGAACATCCAGACACCTTGTAAATTATGATAAATCAACGCTGTGTTGTGATCATATTTGTATCCTATCTGTAATGGCCTCAGGGTTCCTCTCCAATGACCACCCTCCCTCAATGTTCTTACAGCTAATTATACTAGTTGGTAGCCTGGTCCCAGATCTGATTGTGCTGTCTTGCCAACTACTATGTGTGATGATGACCATAGGAGTTTACTAGCTTCCACCCAGACCCTTGAACCGTAGCAACCGCAGCTGCAAACGCAGGTTAGGAAGGAACAGACAGAGTATCCCGTCTACCACACAACGACGTTACTACAACATATGCAATTGACCACCAGAGACATTCTTCAAAGGACTCGGTTGGGCAACACGGCCTTCCATCTACCACCAACCTACCGAAGCACAGCTCAGAGTAAATATTTACTGCATTTTCCTTTTCCAAATGGGCGGTAATTTAGAATGCATAAGATACTGTATTTACTATAGCACAGCTTCTTCCCTTTGTTCCTCAGTCTTCCCGCTCTTTCACTCAACCCAGCCCCTTTTCCTTTGTGTAACAAGCTGTCATATCTGTTCCGCCCGCTAGGGACATTTTCCTTTATGACGTAATTTGTAATCAAGTTATGATAAATTGTGTATATGTGTAATTCTGTGTGATTACTTAGGTATTTAGTAAATAAATAATTAAACCCAATTTTGTATTGCTGATAGCCAGGGTTCGTGCAGATATAATAATTTACAACTTTCAGATGAGACTGAAATAAGGTGACGATTAATATTGACTGCTATTGATGTAAAATATTACAAGGTCTTTAAGAGTTTATTCGGAAGATAATGGCTCTATAAATATTATTTTGTGGTGCCCGACTCTCGAGTTAATTACATTTACATGATTAGCTCAATCAGGTAATATTAATTATGGAGAAATTATTTTATAGAATAGCATGTCATATCACTTAATCCGGCATAGCCAAAGACACGACAGGGGTGTGTAGGTTGTGTGTGTGTGTGTGTGTGTGGGAGGGGGGGAATGTTCTTTCATGTGCTATCGACCGAGGATTTTTTTTATTTTGTTTACTGGCATTGGCATTCTCTGATGCAGATGGTAGGTACCCACACAGAGCATGCCCAGCCCAGCCAAGAGTGTGTTGCATGTTGGGTAAGGGGGAATTTCCATTAGCTTCACTGATAAGCTCCTTGCATTGTCTTGTCTTGTCAGTGCCAGTACTAGTGGAACATCTGTCGAATTCTTTGGCCATAACGTTAGGCTTACACAGTCTTTCAGTAAGTGTGCATGGTTCATATGTACATGGTTCATACTGTACACCTGGTTTAGGCCTGCACACACTTCACTTCGCATGCATTTCCAACGTGTGCTCTTATATTATATCTCATTCAATAACATGGTATCATTGCTATGCATCACTTTTGACGCCTCAGTCAATACAATGCATTCAATGTAAAACATGTTAATTTACTTATCTCTCCACACTTCAATTTCAGGCATCCTGAACTGTTTGTGTTTTATGCAGCTTGTTCCAGTCACTAGCTGCAGCGAACTGAAAAGACGAGCGACCCAGGGATGTGTGTGCTTTGGGGACCTTTAACAGAATGTCGTAAAAGGGTGGGCGACCCAGCATCTCAGAACGGGTGTTGTATGTAGAGGATGAGGGCTGCAGTGGGTATCTCAGATAGGGGGAAGTGACGCCTAAGAGGGTTTTATAAATGAGCAACAACCAGTGGGTCTTGCGACTGGTATGCAGGAAGTAAACCGCTCAGGGATTTCACCATGAGGCCAATGGTGACTATAAAACAGTTATAGAGTTTAATGGCTGTAATAGGAGAAAAGTGAGGATGGATGAACAACAGTGTAGTTACTCAACAATACTAACCTAATTGACAGAGTGAAACAAAGGAAGAATACAAATATTCCTAGACATGCATCCTGTTTGCAACAAGGTACTGAAGTAAAGCTGCATAAATAAATGTGTCAAAGCAATTCACTTTTTGCTCTGAATACATAAGTGTTATGTTTGGGGCAAATCCAATACAAATCCAACACATTTCAGTTTTTGTTTACTATAATACATGTTTGTTTTCTCCAGGTATAGGAGAGAGAGTGGCTCGCTCAACACAGTAGCAGGCCCCAAACCGGTACTGGGGCAGGCAGGCAGACACCTTAATTACAGAAATCATGAGGATAGAGCACTTTACTGTTTGGCCAAATCATGGTTTTAGCCTACTACAAAATAGGACGTTTTGAGTGAGGTGACCATAGATTGTGCAGCTCACATCGATGTGACCTCTAAAATAGGTTACTTGCACAGGCAATTCAAAGGGTTGCGACTAAATGGTCACATTCTGGAGCCCTGGCTTACAGTATGTATCTGTGTCTAATTGTCTCATGTGTATATGTTATGAGCACATGGGAATGTTTATTTCTGAGTGTGTGTTTCTGTGTGTATGTGTATGTCCACCCATGCACTCACATGCGGCTGTGTATTTGTGTGAGTGTTTGTGTCCCATCAATCTCGCCTTCAGGCCTTGAACACTGACCCAATGTCATGCCTGTGAATTGGCTGTTTCTCCAGGCTGTGACAGCTGAAGGGGGGCAGGGAGTAGCAGGGGGCCCAGGGTTATCTCACCCTGGCTGGGAAGACAGCTGGGCTGGACCCTGGTCCCTGGGCCTATACCCTCCAACACTGGAGCCTTGTGTGGTGTCTGCCCAGCCACTGAATCACTCAACTCACACCAAGTCCTAGATCTGTGTCAGAGGCCCTCCTCTTTCTCCATCCCTTTCCTTCCTCTCTTGCTCCCCTTCACACTCTCTCTCTGAGGGGCATTTGTTGATCTTTCACACATTTACACCTCTCGTTTGTTTTTGCAATCTCTCTCTCTCTCTCTCTCTCTCTCTAATGCTTCTCTCTGCAGGAATGTTGGCAGGTTATAAACTTAGCTGTTGCAAAGCGAGGAGCTTTCCGTAAATATCTCGCCACATTCTCGAGCAACGGCACGCATCCGAGACAGCTCGTAATCCATCACCACCGAAAAAGATATGTTTCCAACAATAAAAGCATTTCTTATCTTAATAAGAATCAGTATGAATTGCTATGCCAACTTCCTTTTAAACAGGAACTGCCTTTGAATAAGAATGGAGCCGCCCAAATGGAACGGCATCCGTTACAGTCTATGTAACCCATGTTCATAGCACAACAATTCATCACTCATTTCACTGTACTATACTGATTCTGCAGCACAATCAAACCAGTGCTATCAATCCCATGACCTTATAGTTACATTACATACAGTGTTACAGTTCTGGGAACTAAGAAGTTACTTTTTCAAATGCCTTTGCTGCAGCATAGATACATCGTAAATGTGAAGTGTAGCTAATTACAGAAATACTTCCCTGAAGGTGCAGTTACATTAACATTGAAGCGCACGTTTTTACCTGTGCTGCAGTACAGGTTAACTTGTGAATGTCTTCAACAGTACAGCATTCACACAGTATTCTTTTTGTCGTGAGTGAGAGAGAGGTCTGTTTGTGGTGTCAGGGGCAGAGGCTGCATCTTAACCTTTACTGTCAGGAATGTTGTCAATGTATGTGTTTCTCTAATGGAGGGAAACGGGAAGAAAAGAAGCACCCTGGACATGGTTGAACTTGTGCTCGGAAGCATTATGGCATGCCGAATGCAGTTAAAGAATGCATGTAGCTAATTGCTAAACTTCATTATTGGTGAGTGTATTTAAAGAATTCTGTGGCAAACATTAGCGAGCTGTGCGTGTAGTGAAAGAATGCTAGGGCTATTATTATCTAGCAGTGAGTGTATTTACAGTAAAGAATGCTAGGGCTCTTATTATCTAGCAGTGAGTGTATTTACAGTAAAGAATGCTAGGGCTATTATTATCTAGCAGTGAGTGTATTTACAGTAAAGAATGCAAGGGCTATTATTATCTAGCAGTGAGTGTATTTACAGTAAAGAATGCCAGAGCTAATTTAATATGCCTAGTTCTGAGTATAAGCAATGCTGTGGCTAATAGTTAACCCTAGCTAACTAGCTGTGAGTGTCAGCAATGCCACACTAGCAAGCTGTGAGTGCAGTACAAAAAATACCGGGGCTAATCTGTCCTGGCACCTCAATGGTGGAACAAGCTTTCCCCTAACGTCAGGACAGCCGAGTCCCTTCCCATTTTCCGAGAACGTCTGAAAACGTACCTCTTCAATGAATAACTTGATTCATACACTAGGACAGGGTTTTGCACGAGGTGGGCTGCATTTTATTTGGCCCAGTAAAAAGTGAGTCAAAATAAGTAAAAATCAACAACCAAAAAAAACATGACACACCAAATGCAAGTAAAGTAAAAATACTTTAAAGTATTGTTTAAGTAGTTTTGTTGGGTATCTGTACTTTACTTTACTATTTACATTTTCAACAACATTTACTTCACTACATTCCTAAAGAAAGTTATGTACTTTTTACTTCATACATTTTCCATGACACTCAAAAGTACTTTTTGAATGCTTAGCAGGACAGGAAAATTGTCTAATTCAGACATTTATCAAGAGAAAACCCCTGGTCATCCCTACTACCTCTGATCTGGAAGACTCACTAAACACACATGCTTAATTTGTAATGATGTCTGAGTGTTGTTGTGTACCCCTGGCTATCTGTAAAAAAACATACAAATAAGAAAATGGTGCCATCTGATTTCCTTAAATATAAGGAATTTGAAATGACTATACTTTTACTTATATTCTCAAGTATATTTGATCAATTACATTTACTTTTGACACTTAAGTATATTTTAAACCAAATAGTTTTAGAATTTTACTCAATTAGTATTTTACTGGGTGACTTTCACTTTTACTTGAGTCATTTTCTATTAAGGTATCTTTTTTTAAAAGTGTGACAATTCTGTACTTTTTCCACCACTGACCAAACCACTGACCAAATTTTACTCGGGAACAGGTCTGGAGAAATATGATTTATTTCTTTCAGCATCTTGAGAGAATGAAAATGTGGTAGTTATGGACAGTCTATAAAGGTGCTATCTTTATCAGCATCGTAAAAAGCTGATAGTATTTCAACCACATCAAATATCCATCCAAGCCGAACTGAAATCTTATCAGAAACATGTTGGGTTATTTTCACAGTTTTCTATTTCCTTATAACTCTTTCTTTTTTGTTATTCCATTTTCTCCTCAGTCCCTAAATGCCTTTGTTCCTCAAAAGAAGCAGAGATGACAGAGAACACTTTACCAATGTCAACTAGATTGGCGCATTCATTCTATCGATTTATGACATTATTCTGGTGAGCAAGGGTTTATTTAGTCTTCTGGGGCAACACACAATCACAGAAGAGAAACTGTGTGTATTAAATTAGAAGAAAACAATGATATTGTACCCCTCTATCGAAATCATTCCTCCATCTCTGACTGTAGCCCAAAGCAGGGTTTCTCCAACCCTCTCATCTGGTCCCCCCCAGACGTTTCACATATTAGTGTTAACTCTAAACTGACGCACCTGAATCAATAATTGAACTACTCATCAAGCTATGTTCTATGTTTGTGGGTTTGGGTTGGGTGCGGGCCTCAGATTTTCACTTTATTACATACAGTCGGGCGGTTACTGATGGGTTCTTAGCAATTACAGATGGGTGCAGATGAACAAACAGCTGACCCGTGCCTCACCAGCATGCACACACGTTTGAGTATGACGCTCCAACCCTCCATGCACTGATAATGGTGTCTGCACAATTAACATAATATAAATAATGTTTTATATTTATAAATATGAATTAATATTAATTTTAAACATAGTAGATACATGTACTTGTATGTCAGATGGGCTCTGGCTCTTTGATGTCTGCTTCATGCAAATTCTTCCCAGGTCCTGCCTGCTTTTTATAAACGTGATGTGAGAACATGTTTTGTCTATTTTAGTTACATGTACTTTGAGCATGTTAAGTGATGCCACTACATGCTAAATATGTATTATGTGCATTGCTGCCATGTGTGTGTGTTCGTGTGCGTATTTTCTTGTTCTTTCTTGTTCTTTACGTTTCTGTGTGTTGGTGTGTCAGTGTGAGGTGTTGTGCTGATACCTCACTTCCTGGGTCCTGGGTGGTCCAGCTTTTTCAGCTCTCAGTCTAGGTTGTGGTTTCTATCTCAGTTCCTGACCCTGACAGACAGACAGACAGACAGACAGACAGACAGACAGACAGACAGACAGAAGCCACCTGTTGACCAGAGCCTGTAGTCCCTCTCTGACTCTCTCCCTCTCCCTCTCTCTCACTCCCTCTACCTCTCACCTTCCTTTTAGACCTATCCACCCCTCTATGCCCCTCCATCCCCCCCACGCCCCTCTGCCACCCCCACGAATCCACAAATAACCACCATCCTCTCTGTCTGTTTACCACGCAACACCTCTTCCTAACCTGTTCACAAAACACTTGTCACAGCCACCCTTCTAACAACAACAAAGACAGTCCTCTTCTCATTGATTTCAAACAGGCATGAACAAACTCATTCAACCACACTATTCACAATAAGGACCACACACAATGATGATACACTATATTCCAAGGTGTTTCTCTCTCTGCATCGTTTGCATACATCTGCCAATGAGTCACATTCAATTTCATCCAATGCCCAACTTGCAAATGTGAAAGCAAATGTCACCAGCTCACTGCCAGTAGGCAGGAGAAGACACACTATGAAAATTAACTAGGGGATGTTGATGACTGAGTGACCTAGATAACTCATCTAGGGGAGTTGATGACTGAGTGACCTAGAACCCTCATCTAGGGGAAGTTGATGACTGAGTGACCTAGAACTCTCATCTAGGGGAAGTTGATGACTGAGTGACCGAGAACTCTCATCTAGGGGAAGTTGATGACTGAGTGACCTAGAACCCTCATCTAGGGGAAGTTGATGACTGAGTGACCTAGATAACTCATCTAGGGGAAGTTGATGACTGAGTGACCTAGAACCCTCATCTAGGGGAAGTTGATGACTGAGTGACCTAGATAACTCATCTAGGGGATGTTGATGACTGAGTGACCTAGAACCCTCATCTAGGGGAAGTTGATGACTGAGTGACCTAGAACCCTCATCTAGGAGAAGTTGATGACTGAGTGACCTAGAACCCTCATCTAGGGGAAGTTGATGACTGAGTGACCTAGATAACTCATCTAGGGGAAGTTGATGACTGAGTGACCTAGATAACTAATCTAGGGGAAGTTGATGACTGACTGACCTAGAACCCTCATCTAGGGGAAGTTGATGACTGAGTGACCTAGATAACTCATCTAGGGGAAGTTGATGACTGAGTGACCTAGAACCCTCATCTAGGGGAAGTTGATGACTGAGTGACCTAGATAACTCATCTAGGGGAAGTTGATAACTGAGTGACCTAGAACCCTCATCTAGGGGAAGTTGATGACTGAGTGACTTAGAACTCTTATCTAGAGGAAGTTAATGACTGAGTGACCTAGAACATTCATCTAGGGGAAGTTGATGATGGAAGAGAATTACTGGTGAAGGTGGTACAGGTTTTAGGCTGATAGACACACTGACAGAGGTAAGAAAAACACATACTGACTTGTATAGCACACGCACAACAAATACAAACACTTTAATCTATTTGTAATCACCTTATTTAGTTCTTCACTGTTGTTTACATTCATTTCTACCACGTTGCAGCTGAAGGGGGTCTATGTACAGTAGAGAGTGACTTCTGTGTTACTTGCACATAACTATCGGTCCATTTTACCTGCTGGTGTCACACAGCCACGACTGCCACCACTGCCACCACCACCCAACCCCCCTGCACCTGCAGCTCATAGAATGAACTGATCACTGAAACAGACAGGCTTTGTGTTTATGCAGCTTCCTGAGGGGCAGTCCGGGGGTAATTACACATCTAAAGCCCCTCGTACTCTAACAGCCCCCTCATTGTGTCCTCAGTAGGGTGTATAGAGGGGTGGGGTTAGGGTCTGCAAGAGAAGGGAATCCCCCAAGTTCAAGTGATTGGGGTTCAAAAGACCAGATTTATTTATTTAACAGATGAGCTGTGAGGTCCGGTAGAGCGTGCGTGGACACACACACACACACACACACACACACACACACACACACACACACACACACACACACACACACACACACACACACACACACACACACACACACACACACACACACACACACACACACACACACTTAATTCATTCAGCCTTTCAACAAAGCGCAACAGACCTCTCTAACACTGCTCTGCCCTGCCAAAAAGCACAGCAATTACACTGTTGAATTCCATATATTGCCATGGGATGAGTTTCCCAGTTAAACTGCATTGGGCTGTCTGCTCCTGGGGCCTTCCCATCAGGATGCTATTGTGCATTGTCATGGACCGGATCACAAGGAAACTGCTGGGATTGAGTGGTGTGTGTGTGTGTGTGTGTGTGTGTGTGTGTGTGTGTGTGTGTGTGTGTGTGTGTGTGTGTGTGTGTGTGTGTGTGTGTGTGTGTGTGTGTGTGTGTGTGTGTGTGTGTGTGTGTGTGTGTGTGTGTGTGTGTGTGTGTGCGTGTGTTATTCTGGTGGACTAAGGTGAATGATTGTGTGTACGTGCAGTTCCTTGGCTGAGAGAGAGAGAGCGAGAGAGAGAGAGAGGAAGAGAGAGAGAATGACTACAGTACTGTATGTCTGACTACACTGATAACCTCAGTGAGAGGGTAGTTGTGTTCAATAACTGTAACACATATCTTTTTGCAAAAGCTTCACAAAGTGATGCATATCAATGATACCATGCTACAGGCCACATCCTGTCCATATAACCAGGAACTATACACAAAAGCTTTATGACCGTCCATTTGTCAAGAATAAACATCTGAAAACCATTACGTTGCAGCAATATGAACTACAACAACCACCCAAGACGCTCTAGCAACTAGCAATGCTCAACTCACCCACAGGGGCATGGAGGTCAGGCCATGTCAGCTCTCAACATTGTCAGTGAACCCAACTCAACCATCCAAGCCTCAAAGATGTGTCCATGCAAATAAACACATCTAAATTTATGGGTCTGGAAAATATGCTTTAGAGTAACTCATAGACCCTCGTAATAAACCCTAGTAGGTTATTTCTGACACTCACATGCTTGTCACGTAGTCACTCTCAAAGACATTGTATAGAATCCCAATGGAGTGCTAAGAGGTTAGGCTGTGTGGAATGTGGGGGCTAAGGGGTTAGGATGTACACTGAAGGCTTCAAAACATATCTGACCCTCTCAGACCTGGGCTCAGGACACTGTAGAGAGGGGCTGAGGAAGAGTGGAGGGGTGAGGAATTGAAGGGGTGGAGGGGGAGAGGGGTGAGGAAAGGTAGAGAGAGAGGTTGGGGGAGTGAGCATAGGGGAGGGAGGGGATAGCAAGCGGAGAGTGTAAGAGTGGGGGTTGGGGGGAAAGTTGTGTAGAGTGGGAGAGGGAAAGGCGTTTGTAGGGGAGGGGATAGTCAGGGGTATGAGGGCACGTTGTAAGGAGTGTGAGGGGAGAGGGATGGGGGGGGGGGCTTTAGTGTTCATAACCCCCCTCCTCTGGACAGGTGGTTCTCACAATAAGACCTGCTGAGTGAAGTACTTGTCCCAGATTAATAGTTTTGATAACACTGTAATGAGAGAGAGAGAGAGAGAGAGAGAGAGAGAGAGAGAGAGAGGTAAAGAAAGAGTAGAGGAACAGGAGGCATTGAGAGGGGGGACCCACCTGGCCGTCAGCCAGTGAGATGTCAGCAGCCTCTAGATCAGTGGCGATATATTACCCTGGACCATTAAAACATTACAAACATTAATTGGTGCTGACGGGAGGGAAGGCCTGACCAGAGACTGGGAGGGGTGTGGGCTGTGTGGCCGTATGTGCAGACCTGGGTTCAAATACTATTTTAAATCTTTAAAACCCTGAGCGTTGGCTTTAGCCTGCCTGGAGTGCCAGATGGGTGGGGTTTGCAGCGTTGTAACTATTCTATTGATTCCAATATGCCAGGCAAGCTCAACCATACCCAAAGTAAGTATTTGTAATTCTTTTGAATAATATTTAAACCCAGGTCTGTATGTGGCCATATAGGTCTGTGTCCATTTAGGCCTGGTGGACCTGAGCTCTGATTTCTGGGGTCTGAGGCTTCTCTCCAGCCTTGTAACATTAGTTCAGGGAACCATAAAGAGAACAACAAACAAAAGACTAACCATGTTTGATGATGCACTTACACACAACATGTCTCAAGGGGTTTAACGGGTTAGGCCTACATTAATTACAAAGAGACCTGAAAAAAACAGTTTATAACCATAAAAACAAACCTTGATAATCCTTTATCTGCAGTAAATACAGATTTTAGTGGCCACGCTCCACGTGAAAATGACAGTCTATGGTCTGTTCAATGTTTACAAAGACGTGGTGCTCCATCGCCGAAGAGCCACTGTTCAGTTTAGCGTGATTGAAACAATCTAGATTACACTCTCTCCTGGCCCATAGACTACTGTTAGAGTACAATATACTGTACATTCTATACCAAATTTGTTCTTTAAAACTAGCTTTATAGTAATATACTTTATAGTATACAATATAAATCCTAATCTTGACTTTCATTATAGAGTTAATCTTCTATTCTAAACTGTAGAAGACAAAGGAAGTGAAGACAGAGTTGTGAGGCCCGGCATCGCAAGTGAGCTAACTTAAATGAGACTCGAACTTCCTCCCTTATAATAAACTCTGGGGACGGACCCCCCTCATACCTCCTCACCCTCCTCACCCGCCTTACACCTCACCCCTCCTCACCCTCCTCACCCGCCTCACCTATGGAACGCTGTTTGGGTCTTTGCATGTAAAAAATATACACGTCAAATAACACTATTTGTTGCATCAAATAGCAATATTAGACGTGTCAATTAAGCTTTTCATTTGTCGTGTCAATAAATACAATTATATTATCAATTGTTGCATGGCAAACCAAGAACCACCACAACAGTCAGCAGCACTGTCAAAGCTGTAAAAAGTGTTAAACTAAAAGCCTGGAAACAATCATACACAATGGCCACGATGTGTTTATAATAATGTGTTGTTAACAAATGGTGATCCTGCTGCTCCTGCCTGCTAGCCACATCCCAAGCAGTTGCACCTTATTCATCTCAGCTACTGAATATACAGAATAATAATTTAGCATTTTGTCAACATTGATGACAGTTGCATTGATGACCTTGCTAAAACCAATGCAACTGGCCTGAAAACAATGACCAGAAACTATGACCAGAAACTATGACCAGAAACTGCAATAATTTTCAATATTCTAAGCAATGACTTAGGATTGCACTTGAATAAGTATTAGCTAAGCAGGCACTTGTTGTTCTCCTATTGAAGTTCATACAATACCTAGCTAGCTAACTAGATAATTAACTAAACAATCTAGCCAGCTTCCTAACGTTAGCCCTGTTGTCCCAAGCTAACGTTATAAGCAGCTAACTCCATCTAGCAAGTGTGGCTTGATCGAACTGGACCCAAATATCATCAACCAAATATGAAAACTGTCTTATAAATTAGTGGTCATTTAGATCAGGGTTTCCCAAACTCAGTACTGGGGCCACTGGTGGATGTACATTTGTTACTCGTTTCAGGAAATGCGTGTGTCGTGGGTCACTACTTCACAGGAGAGCCATTTGATCGTAAGCTTTTTTGAAAATCAAAATGCTTTCTTTGTCAGAAATGCCTTCTGGAACATGTGAACTTTCTTTATAAGAAACTTGCTAAAATGGTTAAATTATGAGCCTAGTTGGTTTAGCCATGAGATAATGAGTGGACTGGACATCCCGAGAGGTGAGTTTGGATTGGTCAGCCATTTAGAAAGCTTCTGTCTATTTGAGCTGGTCAGTATATGTAGGTAATCCTGTCTAACACTGCTTTTTCTGAAATATATCACATAGTAGAACTGCATAAGTGTTGCTCTCCACTCTATGGAGGTCCGAGTTTTGAAATCAGTGGAATTGGAGTATGATAACTAAGCAGAGGGAGAAAACAACTGTCTCCGGATTACATCTTCAATCAAACTAAGGGCAACCATGGCATCCATGACAGGGAGAAGCATCCATCCGTGAGGTATATGGGTAAGATAGTCTAGCCAGCTACATTTTCAGATTTCACCCATTTGTAATTTTGACAGAAAGTTGTTTTCATTTCAAGTTAAAGTGTACTGTTAGCTAGCTAGCTAACGTTATCTGGCTGGCTCGCTAACTAACATTACGTGTATGATCTGTGTAGTAATATTATTCGTATCTCAGAGACAGTTATAGCCTAATGTTAGCTAGCTACCTAACATTGAACCTGGTTGGCAGGCTACCTGCAGATTCATGCAGGGAAGTAACATTGTGAGTTGGGATTATGGTTCCTTGTTTAGCTAGTTAGATTCAAGTCTTAACAAAAGACTCCACTATGCAAGTATCCATTTCAATAGGGTGAGTAAAATGGTCAGTAAACTGTTCTCTCATTTGTGTCTGAAAGTAGCTAGCAAGCTAGCCAACGTTAGCCAGTTAGTTTGGGTGCTTGTCTGCCGTTGTTAGGTCAGCTAGCTAACATTCTGTGTGTGATCTGTGTAGTAATATTATTTGTATCATAGAGCCATTTGCTTTGCTAGTTATAGCCTAATGTTAGCTAGATAACATTGAACCTGGTTGATTAGCTACCTGCAGATTCATGCAGGGTAGTAGCGTCATGAGTTGGGATTATGGTTCATCGTTTACTTAACTAGCTTAACAAAAGACTCCACTATGCAAGTAACCATTTCAATTGAATGTCACTGCAACAACTGTTGATAGACGTAACTGGTAAATTCACTTTGGCTCTCTGATTTCAGCGCAGAATAACTGATGAATTTACAAACACTCAACACTTGTTGAATATGGCCGGTGTCAGTAAACATTGACAAAAAAACGTAAATTGTTACCAGCAGCACAGTTGCAGTCACCAACTCTCTGGATAACAGCCTAACCAGCTCTGCTAGGGTGAGTAAAATGGTCAGTAAGCTGTTATCTCATTTGTGTCTGGAAGTAGCTAGCAAGCTAGCCAATGTTAGCCAGTTAGCTTAGGTGCTTGACTGCTGTTGTGAGAACAGAACGCTCAGATCAACCCTTAAAGAGATGACTGGGGCTAAAGCTTAATTATTCCTTGCCCACGAACATTCGACCACCCATCAGAGATGATTGCAATACAGTCTGCTTTCTCCATTATTTTCTTGACCTTCACTTGAACTTTGTTGAATTGTGCATCCAGCAAATGATTAGATAAAGCATGTCTGGTTGGAGGGCTGTATGCTGGGTGAAGAACATTCAGAAATCTATTCCAATACACATTGCCTGTGAGCATCAGAGGTGAACCAGTTGCATACACAGCTCGCGCAAGACATGAATCAGTATTTCTCTGAATAGGTTCCTCCATTGAGTCAAAACACATCTGATTCGAGGAGGACCATGAGCTGTTGCTATCGATAGGGTGTCTGATTCATAATTTTCACCTCAAATAGAGGTAAAGGAACTTTTGTCAGAGGTTGCTTGTTGTGAGCGCTGAGGGAACTTTATGCACTTGGCCAGATGATTCTGCATCTTTGTTGCGTACTTCACATATGATTTGGCACATTATTTGAACATTTACACAGCTTTTCCTTCTACATTAGCTGCAGTGAAATGTCTCCACACTTCAGATAGTGCCCGTGGCATTTTCCTGTAAAGATTACAATTACAAATACAATTCCATGTACAGGTAAATAGTTCCACAGTTAGGTTAAGCATCTCCTTTGTAAGATAAAAGTCTTAAAATTAAATATGTATGGAAACAGGTGAATTAACCCTCCTCGGTTAGAAGGCTCATGCAAGCTAAACCCCACATGGTAGCAAAAACTAACTAGCAAAAATTGTTAACAGGAGTCACGCCCTGACCATAGAGAGCTTTTTATTCTCTATTTAGGTTAGTTCAAGGGTGTGACTAGGGTGCGTGATCTAGTGTGTTGATTTCTATGTTGGCCTGGTATGGTTCCCAATCAGAGGCAGCTGTTTATTGTTGTCTCTGATTGGGGATCATATTTAGGCAGCCATTTCACCACTGTGTTTAGTGGGATCTTGTTTTTGTGTTTATGCCTGTGAACTCTACAGAACGTCATGTTTCGTTTATTGTTTATTGTTTTTTGTGAGTTTCACTCAAATAAAATATGTGGAACCCAGATCACGCTGCGCCTTGGTCCATCTTTACATGCAATCGTGACAACAAGTTAGAAATGATTTAAAGACACCTTGCTGTAGGCTACTATTTATTAGTTAACAAAAAGTAATGTATGTTATATAAAATATATGAATTTAAGCAAAATTCCCCAAATTCCCAGGCTTAACTTCCCATGTAAAATTTCCAGAAAAATTCCAGAAATGTAAAGTTTCCGACCCTTTGCCACCCTAGTGCTAGGGCAAAAAAAAAACAGTAATTGACTGTTAATCAACATAAACACATTTACCATCTCCTGGCTTTCACACATTGCCTACAAGCCACTTATTAAGACCTTTGGAACGTCTTCATTTTAAAAAGTCTAATAAATCCATGTCATTTAGCCTACACCTTCACAATAAATGATTTATTTTTAGACAGGTCCAAAGAAACATGATATGAAGAAAATTTAGTCTATTTCAGAAGAACAGAATAGCATACTCTGAGTTGTCCTTATGTTATGTTGTACACTTACTTTTCGTCAGCCAACAAGATGAATAGGCCTAACGAATAGCAAAAGCACTAGCCTATGTCATAGTACAAAAGTCTACCTATTCTATTCTGTGTGAGAAATAAATATTCCTAACGTAGTCTGGGACAGTTGTGGGATGCAATAGATCCCAAATTAATACAACTACCAGCATAAAAAAAAATGTTTTACGCAATGTGGCTGATGCAATAGATCAGAAAGTTTAGCTTAAACTGTTGATAAACTATTAACCTTATCAAAATATATAGGCCTACGGGCTAGGCTACGAATCAAAAACGTTTCATATGCTGGGCATCATTCACAAGTGATAATATATCATTCACAAATGATAGGCTAATATTGTCACCCATCAGACTATTCTTGATTTAATCTTGTCTTTACATATACTAAATAATATATGTGTGAAATTTGTTTTGATTTAGAATGGACCACTTTCATGCACCTGTCTCGAAACAGGGGCAACGGGGAAAAAATGCATATCTATGCACTTAAATTACCGAATGGAGGCTTTTCCTGTGGTTCATTTTCATGCCAGCCAGGTCGGCTATTGTCACGTTCGCTGGAATAATTATCGGGACCAAACTGCAGCGCTTCCACATAATAATTATTTGATAATGCAAAAAACAACAAAGACAGAACGAAACAAACAATGGACCGTGACGACAGAGGTGTAACATACACTAACAATAACAATATCCCATAAAACATAGGTGGAAAAAATGCTACTTAAATATGATCCCCAATTAGAGACAACGATATCCAGCTGCCTCTAATTGGGATTCGTACCAAACAACAACATAGAAAACAAAACTAGAACCCCACATAGAAAATATTAACTAGACTAATCCCCCAGTCACGCCCTGACCTACTCCACCATAGAAAATAAGGACTCTCTATGGTCTTGACCCCCCCCCCCTCCACCCAGCATCGGAGGCGGCTCTGGTGCTGGACGAAGAACACGCTTATCCCGCGGATCCTCGAGCATTGGGGGCGGCTCTGGTGCTGGACGAAGAACCCGCTCAGCTAGCAGATCCACAATCTTTGGTGGCGGCTCTGGTGCGGGCTGAAGAACCCGCTCATCCAGCCTTCGACCCAGGCTGAACACTGTGCCTGGACTGGACCTAGGTATCAAGGAAGGTTCCTGCCATGGAGCGGGACTGAACACCCGATCTGAACTGGATATCAGTGCAGAGGAAGGCTCCTGCCATGGAGCGGGACTGAACACCATATCTGGACTGAGCACCGGCGCAGGAGAAAGCTCCGGCCATGGAGCTGGAGGTTCCGGACCGTTGACCGTCACAGGAGGTTCCGGACTGTGGACCGTCTCAGGAGGTTCCGGACTGTGGACCGTCACAGGAGGTTCCGGACTGTGGACCGTCTCAGGAGGTTCCGGACTGTGGACCGTCACAGGAGGTTCCGGACTGTTGACCGTCACAGGAGAGGTTCCGACTGTGGACCGTCACAGGAGGTTCCGGACTGTGGACCGTCACAGGAGGTTCCGGACTGTGGACCGTCTCAGGAGGTTCCGGACTGTGGACCGTCACAGGAGGTTCCGGACTGTGGACCGTCACAGGAGGTTCCGGACTGTGGACCGTCTCAGGAGGTTCCGGACCGTTGACAGTCACAGGAGGTTCCGGACTGTGGACCGTCACAGGAGGTTCCGGACCGTTGACCGTCTCAGGAGGTTCCGGACCGTTGACCGTCTCAGGAGGTTCCGGACCGTTGACCGTCACAGGAGGTTCCGGACTGTGGACCGTCTCAGGAGGTTCTGGACCGTTGACCATCACAGGAGGTTCCGGACCGTTGACCGTCTCAGGAGGTTCCGGACTGTGGACCGTCACAGGAGGTTCCGGACTGTGGACCGTCACAGGAGGTTCCGGACTGTGGACCGTCACAGGAGGTTCCGGACTGTGGACCGTCACAGGAGGTTCCGGACTGTGGACCGTCTCAGGAGGTTCCGGAGGAGGTTCCGGACTGTGGACCGTCTCAGGAGGTTCCGGACTGTGGACCGTCTCAGGAGGTTCCGGACTGTGGACCGTCACAGGAGGTTCCGGACTGTGGACCGTCTCAGGAGGTTCCGGACTGTGGACCGTCTCAGGAGGTTCCGGACTGTGGACCGTCTCAGGAGGTTCCGGACTGTGGACCGTCTCAGGAGGTTCCGGACTGTGGACCGTCTCAGGAGGTTTCGGACTGTGGACCGTCACAGGACTGGTCACAGGAGGTTCCGGACTGTGGACCGTCACAGGAGGTTCCGGACTGTGGACCGTCTCAGGAGGTTCCGGACTGTGGACCGTCTCAGGAGGTTCCGGACTGTGGACCGTCACAGGAGGTTCCGGACTGTGGACCGTCTCAGGAGGTTCCGGACTGTGGACCGTCTCAGGAGGTTCCGGACTGTGGACCGTCACAGGAGGTTCCGGACTGTGGACCGTGGACCGTCTCAGGAGGTTCCGGACTGTGGACCGTCTCAGGAGGTTCCGGACTGTGGACCGTCTCAGGAGGTTCCGGACTGTGGACCGTCTCAGGAGGTTCCGGACTGTGGACCGTCTCAGGAGGTTCCGGACTGTGGACCGTCTCAGGAGGTTCCGGACTGTGGACCGTCACAGGAGGTTCCGGACTGTGGACCGTCTCAGGAGGTTCCGGACTGTGGACCGTCACAGGAGGTTCCGGACTGTGGACCGTCACAGGAGGTTCCGGACTGTGGACCGTCACAGGAGGTTCCGGACTGTGGACCGTCACAGGAGGTTCCGGACTGTGGACCGTCACAGGAGGTTCCGGACTGTGGACCGTCTCAGGAGGTTCCGGACTGTGGACCGTCACAGGAGGTTCCGGACTGTGGACCGTCACAGGAGGTTCCGGACTGTGGACCGTCACAGGAGGTTCCGGACTGTGGACCGTCTCAGGAGGTTCCGGACTGTGGACCGTCTCAGGAGGTTCCGGACCGTTGACCGTCTCAGGAGGTTCCGGACTGTTGACCGTCGCCGGACTGTGGACCGTCAGGAGGTTCTCAGGAGGTTCCAGACCATTGACCGTCTCAGGAGGTTCCGGACTGTTGACCGTCACAGGAGGTTCCGGACTGTGGACCGTCACAGGAGGTTCCGGACTGTGGACCGTCTGGACTGGGAGGTTCCTGACTGTGGACCGTCACCGGAGGTTCTGGACTGTTGACTTGTCCAGGAGGTTTCTGACCGTGGACCGTCACAGGAGGTTCCGGACTCGTTCCGTCGCAGGAAGGTTCCGGACTCCCCATTGACCGTCCCAGGTCCAGAAATTCCGGACTGTGGACCTGTTTGATGGATATTCTGTCACGTTCCGGAATAATTATCGACCGTCTCAGGAGGTTCACAAAACAACAAAGGACCAAACAATGAACCATGACTACAGAGGTGTAACATACACTAACTCAAAACAATATCCCATAAAACACAGGTGGAAAAAATGCTACTTAAATATGATCCCCAATTAGAGACAACGATAGCCAGCTGCCTTTAATTGGGAATCATACCAAACACCAACATAGAAAACAAAACTAGACTAACCCCCCAGTCACGCCCTGATCTACTTCACCATAGAAAATAAGGACTTTCTATGGTCAGGACGTGACAGCTATACTCCTGTTGTAAAGATAAACAATGTGCATAATATTAAGAAAGTTGAGAGATACGTTTTCTCACTATAGAAATGTTGCGCAACGTGAGCTCATGGGCTCTCATGAAGAGTTTCATTAGATTTTCGATTAGATTTTCATTGATAGAGTAAATGTAGGGACAATAGAATGCTGAGTACCAGGAGGTTAGCAAGGTGTGTAGGCTACTAAAGACCATCAGCAGCATCAGAGCTTGGAGAAGCCTTATAACCGTGACTAAACAGTCACATGGAATTTGACTGCCTTTATGACCACTCGTGTGTTGGTAATATGGTCACCACAACAGCCATAGCCATGCAGCACACTGAACATCCTGTGTGCCGTTTCATGCTCAGGAATCGTGAGACAGAAGAATATGTCCTCGTGAATAGAATCCCCCGACATGTATAGCGAACAAAAGTCAATGCATGGAAATCTCGGCCCTCACAACTAACATGCATTAGTTGTGTTGTGAAGAGGTAGGGATGGTGTACAGAAGATAGCCCTTTTGGCAAAAGACCAAGTCCATATTATGACAAGAACAGCTCAAATAAGCGAAGAGAAACGACAGTCCATCTTTACTTTAAGACATGAAGGTCAGTCAATCCGGAAAAGTTCAAGAACTTTGAAAGTGTTTTCAAGTGCAGTCACAAAAACCATCAAGCTCATGATGAACCTGGCTCTCATGAGGACCGCCACAGGAAAGGAAGACCCAAAGTTACCTCTGCTACAAAAGATAAGTTCATTAGAGTTACCAGCCTCAGAAATTGCAGCCCAAAATTTATGCTTCACATAGTTCAAGTAAAAGACACAGCTCAACATCAACTGTTCAGAGGAAACTGAATGAATCAGACCTTCATGGTGAAATAGCTGCCAAGAAACCACTACTAAAGGACACCAATAAGAAAAGAGACTTGCTTGGGCCAAGAAACACGAGTGATGGACATTAGACTGGTGGTAATCTGTCCTTTGGTCTGATGAGTCCAAATTTGAGATTTTTGGTTCCAATCGCCGTGTCTTCGTGAGACGCAGATTAGGTGAATGGATGATCTCCGCATGTGTATTTCCCACCATGAAGCATGGAGGGGGAGGTGTGATGGTGTGTGGACGCTGTCTGTGATTGTCTGTGATTTATTTAGAATTCAATGCACACATAACCAGCATGGCTACCACAGCATTCTGCAGCGATACACCATCCCATCTGGTTTGCACTTAGTTGGAATATAATTAGTTTTTCAACAGAACAATGACCCAACACACCTCCAGGCTGTGTAAGGGCTATTTGACCAAGAGGAGTGATGGAGTGCTGCATCACACGATTCCTGAATTCCTGAATTGTGATGGTTTTAGATGGGTTGGACCTCAGAGTGAAGGAAAAGCAGCCAACAAGTGCCCAGCATATGTGGGAGCTCCTACAAGACTGTTAGAAAAGCATTCCAGGTGAAGCTGTTTGAGAGAATGCCAAGAGTGTGCAAAGCTGTCATCAAGACAAAGGGTGGCTACTAATTTAAAATATATTTAGATTTGATTAACACTTTTTTGGTTACTACATGATTGCATGTATGTTATTTCATAGTTTTGATGTCATCACTATTATTCTACAACCCCACATGGGGTTGCGACCCCTAGTTTGGGAACCGCTGTGCTAGGGCGTTGTAGACGGGGATTGTGGATAGGCGTAAAAATCTGCTTTCATGTTCGAAACCAGCAATAGAGTTTTGTTTTAAGCCTTTCCCAAACCTTAACCTTGTCCTTAACCTTAACCCTTACCTTACCCTAACCCTTACCTTAACCATTTGGAGTTATTGCCTAACCTTAAGATTAATGGCTAAACAACCATATCCTTATAAAAAATAATGTATTTGACGTTTACTACTTTAAATTCAATGTTTGAGAAACATGGAGGAACGTCTAATTCTGACGTGAGACTGTGAGAGCTTGGGTCTATAACTAGAATATGGTTTAAGCGTCAGTTCATTGTGGCCTAATGCCCTTGAATTCCCCCTTGAAATTCCTCTTTCACCCCCTAATGTACAGTATTGTTGTTTCAGCACCTGGTCCACAATGCAAATACAGTGTGTAGTGTGGGTACGAGAGGGAGCGAGAGACAGAGAAAGACGGAGAGAGCACACAAGAGAGAAACAGAAAAAGAAACCGAGAGAGAGAGAGAGAGAGAGAGACAGCACACAAGAGATGCAGGCTAATGGTATTCCACTCCATTGAACATGGTCCATTGTCAGTAAACAAGGCTAGATTGTGCACTTAGTGTGTTTTTGCTTTATGATGTGAACAGAGCAGCTAGCTGGCCTGAACCCTTGACCTTGCTGCAGTCACTGGGCTGTTCTGTTTGATTGACTGTGCACAAGAGTCATTGGTTCAAGGGAAGTGTGTGGGAGGGCAAAACAAACTGTAGCCAACATAACATCTTCCATCCACGTCTGCTATTATAGGCCAGCTATATTCTCAAACCTTTTGATCTTTATCAAAAATGTTACGTTATCAGGTTCAAAATGTGCACAATGAAATGGTGTGACAATAAAGCAAGATTGAGTGAATGTTTCATGTCACATGCTCAAGACAGTAGCAGTGGTGGTTGGTGACATGTATGAGTAAGGAGGGCGATAATTTTTTATGAGCATGCCCTTATTTCTATTACGCATATTGGATGACTGTCATTCATATTCCATTCACCCAGCTCAATGTAACATCGATAGGTTTAGACTACTACATGATACTCATATTTTCCCTATGCCCATCATGAGGTTGCTTAAACCTAGCCTACGAATGAAAGTTTACAACGTAGGTGCACAGGTCAAGAGAACAAATCACACGCAAACACAGTTCACTTTCATAGCAGCCATATACAAACAGCATGATCACTGCTCACTGTATAATTCCTTCTCACATCTACGTGCTCTCCTCCTCTCACCTTTCCCCTTCTCTTGTGGACTTCAATGCACAACACATCAGCTATCTGTGACGAGGGGAAAACACTTTTCCAAGCCAAAACATCATATCATAACCGCTAACCGCTGCAAACAGCCTACATTGTTGTCACCATATTAGCTAGCTAACGTCATAGTCAACATAGCTACTAGAACTAACACGTTAGGAAACAGTACAATCATGGAGTACAATGTAAAGTTAGCGAGCAGTTTGTCAGTTACACCGGCGGCCCAGGTGGCAATAAGTTTATAAAACCAAAAGCTTACCTTGATTTGGAAGAGTTCCAGTGTTGGATAGCCATAGTTCCAGTGTTGGATAGCCTTTCTGTTTGAGCCGGGTGTTTGAGTAAGCTAATCTAGCAAGCGGCATTCGCCAGCTAAGTGAAAGTGAAAAAATACAATGAAATATCTCTCTCTCTCTCTCTTTCTCTCTCTCTCTCTGACTTCTCCTTCATTTTTAAAGAAATTAATTTGTTCAAAACTGTTAAACTATTGTGTTTCTCTTTGCGTCAACTACTCACTTTCAGTGCTAGATTAATTCTCTGATGCTTTGATTGGGCTGAAAACACGTCAGTTCATGCTGCAAGAGCTCTGATAGGTTGAAGGACGTCCTCTGGAAGTTGTCATAATTACCGTGTAAGTCTAATGGAAGGGGGTGAGAACCATGTGCCTCCTAGGTTTTATATTGGAATCATTGGAGCTGAGGAGGACGGACACCATCTGTTCTCTGGCTACACCATGGTGCTACCCTACAGAGTGCTGTTTAGGCTACCGCAGACCTTCATGTGTGTTTTAATCAATTATTTGGTTACATGTGGATATACACTACCTTTCGGGTTTGGGGTCACTTAGAAATGTCCTTGTTTTTTAAAGAAAGCACATTTCTTGTCCATTAAAATAACGTCAAATTCATCAGAAATACAGTGTAGACATTGTTAATGTTGTAAATGACTATTGTAGTATTTTTATGGATTTTTTATGGAGCAGATGTGACAACTATTTAATGAAGCTCCCAGTTGAGGACTTGTGAGGCATCTGTTTCTAAAACTAGACACTCTATTATACTTGTCCTCTTGCTCAGGTGTGCACCGGGGCCTCCCACTCCCCTCTCTATTCTGGTTATAGACAGTCTTTTTCTGTTCTGTGAAGGGAGGAGTACACAGCGCTGTACGAGATCTTCAGTTTCTTGGCAATTTCTCACATGGAATAGCCTTCATTTCTCAGAACAAGAATAGACTGACGAGTTTCAGAAGAAAGGTCTTTGCTTCTGGCTGTTTGAGCCTGTAATTGAACCCACAAATGCTGATGCTCAAGATACTCAACTAGTCTAAAGAAAGCAGTTTTATTGCTTCTTTAATCAGAACAACAGTTTTCAGCTGTGCTAACATAATTACAAAAGGGTTTTCTAACTAGCCTTTTAAACTTGGATTAGCTAACACAATGTGCCATTGGAAAACAGGAGTGATGATTGCTGATAATGGGCCTCTGTACGCCTATGTAGATATTCCATTAAAAATCCGTTTCCAGCTACAATAGTCATTTACAACATTAACAATGTCTACACTGTATTTCTGATCAATGTTATGTTATTTTAATGGACACAAAAAATGAGCTTTTCTTTCAAAAACAAGGACATTTCTAAGTGGCCCCAAACTTTTGAACGGTATTGTATTAAATATATATATATATATATATATATTAGTATAGTAATATATATATTAGTATAGTTTTATCAAAAAATGATAACTTTTTAATATTTCACTATTTTTATTCACAGAGGAGGATAGTCCTCCTCTGAGGAGCCCCCACTGGTCAGAACAACCAGTGCACAACAAATTTTGCTCTCAAGAGGTTAGATTTGATTGACAGCTGATGATCATGGGAAGTTTTGTTTTCATATGTCTTCAGTTACAGATGAAAGCACAAATCAGAGCGTATATCATGTCTGCCAACACCTATTGTTTTTCTATAGCAATTCCATTTACTCAGTCACAGATAATGGCATTGGATGCCTTAAAGGTAGATTCAGATAAATGATGTTGCCACACGCAGCACTGCAGATTGTGAGATGAGTGAGATGCAAGACTTCACTCTCACACTGTCATACACGTTATCTGTGCATATGCATGTGTTCTCTTCATGCAGGACTTCACTCTCACACAGTCACACACAATATCTGTGCATGTGCAATGATTCGCTTCACACTGATTCAATGTGGTGGCCAGGGCACCAAAACAACACTCTTAATTGTTGCAGAAATTGACCCAATATGCTCTTTACTTTCTGTATCTACATCATGTCTACCTTTAAGGACTTTCTGAGTAATATATTGGTATATTGGTATATGAAAGAATGCAAATTCCTTGGTGTGTGTGTGCACCTTTGTGTGCAAGTGAGAGTATGTACAACATGCTCTCCTCCCTTTGTTTTTTTTTTGTTTTGTTTTTTTAACCTTTATTTTACTAGGCAAGTCAGTTAAGAACAAATTGTTATTTTCAATGACGGCCTAGGAACAGTGGGTTAACTGCCTGTTCAGGGGCAGAATGACATATTTTGTACCTTGTCAGCTTGGGGATTTGAACTTGCAACCTTTTGGTTACTAGTCCAATGCTCTAACCACTAGGCTACACTTCCACCATCTCCTCTTGGACCCATTAGGACTGACAGGGTTAAGCTCAGAGACAAACCCAGGCACAACATGGATTTACAGAACAAAACGCACACACGTTTACACATTGTTAGACTGACAGCAATCATATTGACCTCTTCAATCCTCTCCTGGCTGTTGATTAGGGATGTAGAGTTTTGTGCTCTGTTTCTTTGTTTCATCCATCCATCTCTCCATTTCTCTGTCTCTGTTCTATTCCTCCATCCCTCCATCTGAAAGATGCCTCTCTTCTAATCAAGGTGAAAAGGACCTGATACTGCAGTCTTTATGGCACTTACTCAAAACTCTGTCACTGAAGTCAATTACCACTCACTGTGTGAGTACAGCAGATGCTATAGCAGAGAGAGAGGAGTGTGTGTGTGTGTGCGTGTATATGTGCGTGTATGTGTGTGCGTGTGCGTGTGTGTGTGCACGCACTTCAGCCCAGCAGATGTCTTTGCCTCAGACTAAGTTACGTATCCTATGGGAGTCCTTCATGTTTATTTCATCAGGGCCAGTATGGTGTAGTGTCACCTCACCCATTTCTAAGGACACTTTCTGAGTAGCATTCACCTTGCCGTGTTTGTGTGTGTGTGTCCATTTTTGTTGATCATTGACATTACACTGCATGTGAACCTTAGTACAGTGCCTTCAGAAAGTATACATATCCCTTGACTTATTTAACATTTTGTTGTGTTACAGCTTGAATTCAAAATCGATCAAATAGATCATTTTATCATCCATCGACACACAAAACCCCATAATGACAAAGTAAAAACATGTTTTAAAACATTTTTGCAAATATATTGAAAAGTAAATACAGAAACATATAATTTACATAAGTATTCGCAGCCCAGTGACAACAGCTGTGAGTCTTTCTGGGTAAGTCTCTAAGAGCTTTGCACACCTGGATTGTGCCACATTTGCACATTATTATTTATTTAATTCTTCAAGCTCTGTCAAGTTGGTTGTTGATCATTGCTAGACAGCCATTTTCCAGTCTTGCCATAGATTGTCAAGACGATTTAAGTCACTCAGGAACATTCACTGTCATCTTGGTAAGAAGCTCCAGTGTCTATTTGGCCTTGTGTTTTAGGTTATTGTCCTGCTGAAAGTGCATTTTTCTCCCAGTGTTTGTTGGAAAGCACACTGAACCAGGTTTTCCTCTAGGATTTTGCCTGTGCTTAGCTCTATTTATTTTTATCCCCCAAAACGTCCTATTCCTTGTCGATGACAAGAATACCCATAACATGATGCAGTCACCACCATGCTTGAAAATATGAAGAGTGGTACTAAGTGATGTGTTGTGTTGGATTTGCCCCAAACTTAACACTTTTGTTTTCAGGACATAAAGATAATTTCTTAGCCAATTTCTTTGCAGTTTTACTTTAGTGCCTTGTTCCAAACAAGGATCCATGTTTTGAATATTTGTTTTGAACAAGCTTCCTTCTTTTCACTCTGTCATTTAGGTTCATATTGTGGAGTAACTACAATGTTGTTGATCCATCCTCAGTTTTCTGCTATCACAGCCATTAAACTCTGCAACTGTTTTAAAGTCAACATTGGCCTCAGGGTGAAAATCCCTGAGCGGTTTCTCTCCGGCAACTGAGTTAGGAAGGACGCCTGTGTCTTTGTAGTGACTGGGTGTATTGATACACCATCCAATGTATAATTAATAACTTCACCATGCTCAAAGAGATTTTATTAAAAAAAAATATTTCACCTTTATTTAACATATGGAACCAAGATGGCATAGCAGTTCAGACGTCTTTTGTCCTCGTCTTGTCGTGTCCCGTATATATATATATATATATTTACTACTTTTTTCATATATTGTTTTATTTAAATTTTCCATAAACTCATCCTCAAAACACTCTCCTGCAACCCGCCTCACCAATTTATATTTATAAAAAAGTATAAAAAAGTATTATTTACCTCAAATCTGTAATCGTCCAAGAAGCTAGCCAGAAACTAGCCAGAAGCTAGCCAGAAACTAGCCAGAAGCTAGCCAGGAGCTAGCCAGGAGCTGATCCAGAAGCTAATCATAAGCTAGGTCAGAAGCTAGCCAGAAACTAGCCAGAAGCTAGCCAGGAGCTAGCCAGAAGCTAATGCAGAAGCTAATCAGAACTAGTTAAAGCTTTCATCGATTCCGGAGCGAACATCAGTTGTTCCGGAGCTAGCCAGCTGAGGAGTTCCATCAATCACTCCTGGGCTGCGGTCACCTATCCGGACTGTTTTGCTGCCTACGCAGAGCCCCACCGGGCCTTCACGGCTGAACTTCCGACGTTGTCTACCGGAGGGAGTTATCCGTCTGGTTCCTCTGTCGCGACGTTGCCTGGGTGCCCATCTGCGGACTGCTAGCCATTAGCTTATCGGCTGCTATCTGAATAGATAATCGGACAATTTATTTATTTATTTTTATTGTTATTGTTATTTTTTTCTTCTTCTTGGGCCTCTAGCTATATCTATTGTTTTTATTTTTGTTGTTGTTGTGTGATTTGGATTGGTCCCCTCTACCACACGGAACCCCACTAATCTACTGACGGAGCGCAAGAGGTGGCTAATAACAGACGTCCATCCTATAGTAGCTTGCTACCGATGGCCTGGCTGGCTGTCTGGATCGCCGTGACCCCCAACCAACCTCTCCACTCTCTGGACCCTTTTGATCACTCGACTCAGCATGCCTCTCCTTAATGTCAATATGCCTTGTCCATTGTTGTTCTGGTTAGTGTTTATTGGCTTATTTCACTGTAGAGCCTCTAGTCCTGCTCACCATACCTTATCCAACCTATTAGTTCCACCACCCACACATGCAATGACATCTCCTGGTTTCAGTGATGTTTCTAGAGACAATATCTCTCTCTTCATCACTCAATACCTAGGTTTACCTCCACTGTATTCATATCCTACCATACCTTTGTCTGTACATTATACCTTGATGCTATTTTATCGCCCCCAGAAATCTCCTTTTACTCTCTGTTCCAGACGTTCTAGACGACCAATTCTTATTGCTTTCAGCCGCACCCTTATTCTACTCCTCCTCTGTTCCTCTGGCGATGTAGAGGTGAATCCAGGCCCTACAGTGCCTTGCTCCACTCCTATTCCCCAGGCGCTCTCTTTTGACGACTTCTGTAACCGTAATAGCCTTGGTTTCATGCATGTTAACATTACAAGCCTCCTCCCTAAGTTTGTTCTATTCACTGCTTTAGCACACTCTGCCAACCCGGATGTTCTAGCTGTGTCTGAATCCTGGCTTAGGAAGACTACCAAAATTCTGAAATTTTAATTCCAAACTACAACCTTTTCAGACAAGATAGAACTGCCAAAGGGGGTGGTGTTGCAATCTACTGCAAAGATAGCCTGCAGAGTTCTGTCCTACTATCCAGATCTGTACCCAAACAATTTGAACTTCTACTTTTAAAAATCCACCTCTCTAAAAACAAGTCTCTCACCGTTGCAGTCTGCTATAGACCACCCTCTGCCCCCAGTTGTGCTCTGGACACCATATGTGAACTGATTGCCCCCCATCTATCTTCAGAGCTCGTGCTGCTAGGTGACCTAAACTGGAACATGCTTAACACCCCAGCCATCCTACAATCTAAACTTGATGCCCTCAATCTCACACAAATTATCAATGAACCTACCAGGTACCTCCCCAAAGCCTTAAACACGGGCACCCTCATTGATATCATCCTAACCAACTTGCCCTCTAAATACACCTCTGCTGTCTTCAACCAAGATCTCAGCGATCACTGCCTCATTGCCTGCATCCGTAATGGGTCAGCGGTCAAACGACCCCCACTCATCACTGTAAAACGCTCCCTGAAACACTTCAGCGAGCAGGCCTTTCTAATCGACCTGGCCGGGGTATCCTGGAAGGATGTTGATCTCATCCCGTCAGTAGAGGATGCCTGGATATTTTTTTTAAATGCCTTCCTAACCATCTTAAATAAACATACCCCATTCAAGAAATTTAGAACCAGGAACAGATATAGCCCTTGGTTCTCCCCAGACCTGACTGCCCTTAACCAACACAAAAACATCCAAATGGCGTTCTGCATTAGCATCGCAACAAAGCATCCTTCACTCATGCTTCACTCATGCTGCCAAACATACCCTTGTAAAACTGACCATCCTACCAATCCTCGACTTTGGCGATGTCATTTACAAAATAGCCTCCAATACCCTACTCAACAAATTGAATGCAGTCTATCACAGTGCAATCCGTTTTGTCACCAAAGCCCCATATACTACCCACCATTGCGACCTGTATGCTCTCGTTGGCTGGCCCTCGCTTCATACTCGTCGCCAAACCCACTGGCTCCATGTCATCTACAAGACCCTGCTAGGTAAAGTCCCCCCTTTTCTCAGCTCGCTGGTCACCATAGCATCTCCCACCTGTAGCACAAGCTCCAGCAGGTATATAACTCTAGTCACCCCCAAAACCAATTCTTTCTTTGGCCGCCTCTCCTTCCGGTTCTCTGCTGCCAATGACTGTAACGAACTACAAAAAGCACTGAAACTGGAAACATGTATCTCCCTCACTAGCTTTAAGCACCAACTGTCAGAGCAGCTCACAGATTACTGCACCTGTACATAGCCCACCTATATTTTAGCCCAAACAACTACCTCTTTCCCTACTGTATTTAATTTATTTATTTATTTTGCTCCTTTGCACCCCATTATTTTTATTTCTACTTTGCACATTCTTCCATTGCAAACCTATCATTCCAGTGTTTTACTTGCTATATTGTATTTACTTTGCCACCATGGCCTTTTTTGCCTTTACCTCCCTTATCTCACCTCATTTGCTCACATCGTATATAGACTTGTTTATACTGTATTATTGACTGTATGTTTGTTTTGCTCCATGTGTAACTCTGTGTCGTTGTATGTGTCGAACTGCTTTGCTTTATCTTGGCCAGGTCGCAATTTTAAATAAGAACTTGTTCTCAACTTGCCTACCTGGTTAAATAAAGGTGAAATAAATAAATAAAAACCAGGTAGGCTAGTTGAGAACAAGTTCTCATTTACAACTGCGACCTGGCCAAGATAAAGCAAAGCAGTGCGACACAAACAACACAGAGTTACACATGGGATAAACAAACGTACAGTCAATAACACAATAGAAAAATCAATATACACTGTGTGCAAATGTAGTAAGATTTAGGAGGTAAGGTAATAAATAGGCCATAGTGACGAAATAATTTCAATTTAGCAATTAAACACTGGAGTTATAGATGTGCAGAAGATGAATGTGCAAGTAGAGATACTGGGGTGCAAAGGAGCAAAAAAATAAATAACAATATGGGGATGAGGTAGTTGGGTGGGCTATTTACAGATGGGCTGTGTACAGGTGCAATAATCGGTAAGCTGCTCTGACAGCTGATGCTTAAAGTTGGTGAGGGAGATATAAGACTCCAGCTTTTGCAATTCGTTCCAGTCATTGGCAGCAGATAACTGGAAGGAAAGGCAGCCAAAGGAGTAGTTGACTTTGGGGATGACTAGTGAAATATACCTTCTGGAGCATGTGCTACGGGTGGGTGCTGCTATGGTGACCTGTGAGCTGAGATAAGGCGGGGCTTTACCAAGCAAAGACTTATAGATGACCTGGAGCCAGTGGTTTGGTATTCAACGTCTGTTTTTTTACCCATTTACCAATAGTTGCCCTTCTTTGCGAGGCTTTGGGAAACCTCCCTGATCTTTGTGATTGCATCTGTGTTTGAAATTCATAGCTCGACAGAAGGACATTACAGATAAATGTGTGGGTGGGGTACAGAGATCATGGTGAACACTATTATTGCACACAGAGTGAGTACATGCAACTTATTACGAGACTTGTTTATCACATGCTGACTCCTGGACTTAATTAAACTTGTCATAACAAAGGGGTTGAATACTTATTGACCCAAGACATTTCAGCTTTTCATTTTTAATTAATTTGTACAAATGTTGAAAAACATAATTCCACTTTGGCATTTTAGGGTACTGTGCGTAGGCCAGTGACACTTATCTCAATATAATAAATGTTTAATTCAGGCTGTAACATAACAAAATGTGGAATTAGTCAAGGGGTGTGAAGACTTTCTAAAGGCACTGTATATGGCCCTGGTTTTATCAAACATGTTTGTATTTGGCAGGTGTCACTGAGAGGAGCCCTGCCCTGAGCTATGCTATGAAGCCTTTGATGAATTGTGTAATGATGTTCTTTCATGATCCAAGCTGTGAAGCAGGTGTATGGGATACAAAGCACACCAAAAAACCACATAAATGAAAGCAGCATACCACACATAACTCAATTATGAGACCGAGTCATATGAGCATGAATCATCTGAGTGTTTCTTCAGAAATTAACAGAGCATTTAAATCCTGACACGCCATCCTGAGTGTCTGAAATAAAAGGTCAACAGACTGATTGACATGCTTATTACTACTTTCCACATACTAGTCCTGTATGATTGACACTAACTACACAGCAGCTACAGTATCTCACTATAGCATCACTCCAGATCCATAGCGTGTGTGGCCCATGCATTCCCAACGTGTCATTGAACAACTTAAATCATTTGAAATCGCCAATTTTGAAATACATAAAGTTGCCTCAGCCATGTGAATACAAAAAACAGACACATTACAATTAATCGAGGATACAAGGCAAAATGCTATTTTCCATTGTGATCCTCCTCTGCCTTTGTCTCCTCGGTTGACCACAGGGAATTAGTCAACGGTTCGTCCGGATGACTCCAGCTCTCTCCGCCCCAATTCTATATGACACAACCAGGTCAGGGAGAGCCTCTACTGCAGACCTGCAAGGCATGAAGCCAATAGGAATGGAGGAACTACAATGCCTCAGGAATAGCGAGAGAATGGAGTTCTGGGTGTAATTGACGTGTTTATAATTAAAGGCTGTTTTTCTAGTAAACGCAAAACTTTGAGGGGTATGTGGGTATATCTTTTTTTAAAGCCTAGTTAAAAAGCATGTGAATGTTCAAACATAATACAAAAAAGGGAACGTTAGTTGATGAGAGAGAGACAGACAGAGAGAGACAGACAGAGACAGACACAGAGAGACAGACAGAGAGAGAGAAGGAGAAAGAGAGGAGAGAAAATGAGACAGCAGCAGAGAGAAAATGAGAGAGAGCGTGACTGACTTTAAGTGAATGTCTAAAGCCTGTGTCTGTCATCACCTTCTGCTCTCCCCCCCAAACATACACGACTGCAGGCGGGTGAACAGGCCAGGGTGTGTGAGTGGCAGGCGCAGCTGCAGGGATAACTCTACCTGATTGTGTTTAGGTAGAAGCCAGGACAAGACATTTAGGGGAAGAACGGCCCTCTGTCATTGCTATTAAATACCAACCTACACACACAATATCTCACCCTCTATGGTCATTCCAAAATAAGTGATGCTATTACATGTCTTCTCGTCGCAAACAGGTATGGGCATTAAATATGTATGAACTCCTTTCCACCAGAAACAGCCACTCCAATAACTATGTATGAACTCCTTTCCGCCAGACCCAGCCACTCCAATAACTATGTATGAACTCCTTTCCACCAGACCCAGCCACTCCAATAACTATGTATGAACTCCTTTCCACCAGACCCAGCCACTCCAATAACTATGTATGAACTCCTTTCCACCAGACCCAGCCACTCCAATAACTATGTATGAACTCCTTTCCACCAGACCCAGCCACTCCAATAACTATGTATGAACTCCTTTCCACCAGACCCAGCCACTCCAATAACTATGTATGAACTCCTTTCCACCAGACCCAGCCACTCCAATAACTATGTATGAACTCCTTTCCACCAGACCCAGCCACTCCAATAAATATGTATGAACTCCTTTCCACCAGACCCAGCCACTCTAATAACTATGTATGAACTCCTTTCCACCAGACCCAGCCACTCCAATAAATATGTATGAACTCCTTTCCGCCAGAAACAGCCACTCCAATAACTATGTATGAACTCCTTTCCACCAGACCCAGCCACTCCAATAAATATGTATGAACTCCTTTCCACCAGACCCAGCCACTCCAATAAATATGTATGAACTCCTTTCCACCAGACCCAGCCACTCTAATAACTATGTATGAACTCCTTTCCACCAGACCCAGCCACTCCAATAACTATGTATGAACTCCTTTCCACCAGACCCAGCCACTCCAATAAATATGTATGAACTCCTTTCCACCAGACCCAGCCACTCCAATAACTATGTATGAACTCCTTTCCACCAGACCCAGCCACTCCAATAAATATGTATGAACTCCTTTCCACCAGACCCAGCCACTCCAATAACTATGTATGAACTCCTTTCCACCAGACCCAGCCACTCCAATAAATATGTATGAACTCCTTTCCGCCAGAAACAACCACTCCAATAACTATGTATGAACTCCTTTCCACCAGACCCAGCCACTCCAATAAATATGTATGAACTCCTTTCCACCAGACCCAGCCACTCCAATAACTATGTATGAACTCCTTTCCACCAGACCCAGCCACTCCAATAAATATGTATGAACTCCTTTCCACCAGACCCAGCCACTCCAATAAATATGTATGAACTCCTTTCCACCAGACCCAGCCACTCCAATAAATATGTATGAACTCCTTTCCACCAGACCCAGCCACTCCAATAAATATGTATGAACTCCTTCCACCAGACCCAGCCACTCCAATAAATATGTATGAACTCCTTTCCACCAGACCCAGCCACTCAAATAAATATGTATGAACTCCTTTCCACCAGACCCAGCCACTCCAATACCTAGTTAATATTCACCAACACCTCTCTCACTAGAGAGATGGGTTACTATCACACCACATTAGACTGAATTAGATTAAACACATTCTGCTTGTCTCTACTTTTAAGAAGCAAGATCCCACTCCCAGATAACAACATGTTATCTCTCTAACAATCCTAATGCTTAAACCGTAGGTTTGTTTAGTATCTAATCTCTGAGGATAATGTTTTCTGAAGTCACCACCACGATCTGTTAACGCTAGCATCCCTGCTAAAGATTTAGCCTTTATCTTCCTCCTCCAATCCTCTGTCATTTCCTCCCTCTCCTCCCTCTCCTCCCTCCCTCCCTCCCTGCCTCCCTTCCTTCCTTCCCTCCTTCCTTCCCTCTCACTCTCAGGAAAATCAGATTCTCCAATGGTTTCAGTTTCTCTTCACTGTAAGGACTGCTGTCTTGCCTTCGACAGTGAAACACTATGAGGACCGCTGCCTTGCATTCTACAGGGAAATACTATGAGGACTGCTGCCTTGCCTTCTACAGGGAAACACTATGAGGACCGCTGCCTTGCCTTCTACAGGGGAACGATATGAGGACTGCTGCTTTGCCTTCTACAGGTTAACACTAGGAGGACTGCTGCTTTGCCTTCTACAGGTTAACACTAGGAGGACTGCTGCCTTGCCTTCCACAGGAAAACACGATGAGGACTGCTGCCTTGCCTTCTACAGGGGAACGATATGAGGACTGCTGCTTTGCCTTCTACAGGGGAACGATATGAGGACTGCTGCTTTGCCTTCTACAGGGGAACAGTATGAGGACTGCTGCCTTGCCTTCTACAGGTTAACACTATGAGGACTGCTGCCTTGCCTTCTCCAGTGAAACACTATGATGACTGCTGCCTTGACTTCTACAGAGAAACACTATGAGGACTGCTGCCTTTTCATTCTACAGTGAAACACTATGAGGACTGCTGCCTTGACTTCTAAAGAGAAACACTATGAGGACTGCTGCCTTGACTTCTACAGAGAAACACTATGAGGACTGCTGCCTTGACTTCTAAAGAGAAACACTATGAGGACTGCTGCCTTGCCTTCTACAGTGAAACACTATGAGGACTGCTGCCTTGCCTTCTACAGTGAAACACCATGAGGACTGCTGCCTTGACTTCTACAGAGAAACACTATGAGGACTGCTGCTTTGCCTTCTACAGGGGAACAGTATGAGGACTGCTGCCTTGCCTTCTACAGGGGAACGATATGAGGACTGCTGCTTTGCCTTCTACAGGTTAACACTAGGAGGACTGCTGCCTTGCCTTCTCCAGTGAAGCACTAGGAGGACTGCTGCCTTGACTTCTAAAGAGAAAAACTTTGAGGACTGCTGCCTTGACTTCTACAGAGAAACACTATGAGGACTGCTGCCTTGCCTTCTACAGAGAAACACTATGATGACTGCTGCCTTGCCTTCTACAGAGAAAAACTATGATGACTGCTGCCTTGACTTCTACAGGGGAACAGTATGAGGACTGCTGCCTTGCCTTCTACAGGGGAACGATATGAGGACTGCTGCTTTGCCTTCTACAGGTTAACACTAGGAGGACTGCTGCCTTGCCTTCTCCAGTGAAGCACTAGGAGGACTGCTGCCTTGACTTCTAAAGAGAAAAACTTTGAGGACTGCTGCCTTGACTTCTACAGAGAAACACTATGAGGACTGCTGCCTTGCCTTCTACAGAGAAACACTATGATGACTGCTGCCTTGCCTTCTACAGAGAAAAACTATGATGACTGCTGCCTTGACTTCTACAGAGAAACACTTTGAGGACTGCTGCCTTGACTTCTACAGAGAAACACTTTGAGAACTGCTGCCTTGACTTCTACAGAGAAAAACTTTGAGAACTGCTGCCTTGACTTCTACAGAGAAAAACTTTGAGGACTGCTGTCTTGACTTCTAAAGAGAAACACTTTGAGGACTGCTGCCTTGACTTCTACAGAGAAACACTATGAGGACTGCTGCCTTGCCTTCTACAGAGAAACACTATGAGGACTGCTGCCTTGACTTCTACAGAGAAACACTATGAGGACTGCTGCCTTGACTTCCACAGAGAAAAACTATGAGGACTGCTGCCTTGACTTCTAAAGAGAAACACTTTGAGGACTGCTGCCTTGACTTCTACAGAGAAAAACTATGAGGACTGCTGCCTTGCCTTCTACAGAGAAACACTATGATGACTGCTGCCTTGCCTTCTACAGAGAAACACTATGATGACTGCTACCTTGACTTCTACAGAGAAACACTGAGGACTGCTGCCTTGACTTCTACAGAGAAACACTGAGAACTGCTGCCTTTTCATTCTACAGTGAAACACTATGAGGACTGCTGCCTTGACTTCTAAAGAGAAAGACCATGAGGACTGCTGCCTTGACTTCTACAGAGAAAAACTTTGAGGACTGCTGCCTTGACTTCTACAGAGAAACACTATGAGGACTGCTGCCTTGCCTTCTACAGAGAAACACTATGATGACTGCTGCCTTGCCTTCTACAGGGAAACACTATGATGACTGTTGCCTTGACTTCTACAGAGAAACACTATGAGGACTGCTGCCTTTTCATTCTACAGTGAAACACTATGAGGACTGCTGCCTTGACTTCTAAAGAGAAACACTTTGAGGACTGCTGCCTTGACTTCTACAGAGAAACACTATGAGGACTGCTGCCTTGACTTCTACAGAGAAACACTATGATGACTGCTGCCTTGACTTCTACAGAGAAAAACTTTGAGGACTGCTGCCTTGACTTCTACAGAGAAACACTATGAGGACTGCTGCCTTGACTTCTACAGAGAAACACTATGATGACTGCTGCCTTGCCTTCTACATAGAAACACTATGATGACTGCTGCCTTGCCTTCTACAGAGAAACACTATGAGGACTGCTGCCTTTTCATTCCACAGTGAAACACTATGAGGACTGCTGCCTTGACTTCTAAAGAGAAACACTATGAGGACTGCTGCCTTGACTTCTAAAGAGAAACACTATGAGGACTGCTGCCTTGACTTCTACAGAGAAACACTTTGAGGAACACTGCCTTGACTTCTACAGAGAAACACTTTGAGGACTGCTGCCTTGACTTCTACAGAGAAAAACTTTGAGGACTGCTGCCTTGACTTCTACAGAGAAACACTATGAGGACTGCAGCCTTGACTTCTACAGAGAAACACTATGAGGACTGCTGCCTTGCCTTCTACAGAGAAACACTATGAGGACTGCTGCCTTGACTTCTACAGAGAAACACTATGAGGACTGCAGCCTTGACTTCTACAGAGAAACACTATGAGGACTGCTGTCTTGACTTCTACAGAGAAACACTATGAGGACTGCTGCCTTGACTTCTACAGAGAAACACTATGAGGACTGCTGCCTTGACTTCTAAAGAGAAACACTATGAGGACTGCTGCCTTGACTTCTACAGTGAAACACTATGAGGACTGCTGCCTTGACTTCTACAGAAAAACACTATGAGGACTGCTGCCTTGACTTCTAAAGAGAAACACTATGAGGACTGCTGCCTTGACTTCTACAGTGAAACACTATGAGGACTGCTGCCTTGACTTCTAAAGAGAAACACTTTGAGGACTGCTGCCTTGACTTCTACAGAGAAACACTATGAGGACTGCTGCCTTGACTTCTACAGAGAAACACTATGATGACTGCTGCCTTGACTTCTACAGAGAAAAACTTTGAGGACTGCTGCCTTGACTTCTACAGAGAAACACTATGAGGACTGCTGCCTTGACTTCTACAGAGAAACACTATGATGACTGCTGCCTTGCCTTCTACAGAGAAACACTATGATGACTGCTGCCTTGCCTTCTACAGAGAAACACTATGAGGACTGCTGCCTTTTCATTCCACAGTGAAACACTATAAGGACTGCTGCCTTGACTTCTAAAGAGAAACACTTTGAGGACTGCTGCCTTGACTTCTAAAGAGAAACACTTTGAGGACTGCTGCCTTGACTTCTACAGAGAAACACTATGAGGACTGCTGCCTTGACTTCTAAAGAGAAACACTTTGAGGACTGCTGCCTTGACTTCTACAGAGAAACACTATGAGGACTGCTGCCTTGACTTCTACAGAGAAACACTATGATGACTGCTGCCTTGACTTCTACAGAGAAAAACTTTGAGGACTGCTGCCTTGACTTCTACAGAGAAACACTATGAGGACTGCTGCCTTGACTTCTAAAGAGAAACACTATGAGGACTGCTGCCTTGACTTCTAAAGAGAAACACTATGAGGACTGCTGCCCTGACTTCTAAAGAGAAACACTATGAGGACTGCTGCCTTGACTTCTACAGTGAAACACTATGAGGACTGCTGCCATGACTTCTACAGAGAAACACTTTGAGGACTGCTGCCTTGACTTCTACAGAGAAAAACTTTGAGGACTGCTGCCTTGACTTCTACAGAGAAACACTATGATGACTGCAGCCTTGACTTCTACAGAGAAACACTATGAGGACTGCTGCCTTGCCTTCTACAGAGACACACTATGAGGACTGCTGCCTTGCTTTCTACAGAGAAACACTATGATGACTGCTGCCTTGACTTCTACAGAGAAACACTGAGAACTGCTGCCTTTTCATTCTACAGTGAAACACTATGAGGACTGCTGCCTTGACTTCTAAAGAGAAAGACCATGAGGACTGCTGCCTTGACTTCTACAGAGAAAAACTTTGAGGACTGCTGCCTTGACTTCTACAGAGAAACACTATGAGGACTGCTGCCTTGCCTTCTACAGAGAAACACTATGATGACTGCTGCCTTGCCTTCTACAGAGAAACACTATGAGGACTGCTGCCTTTTCATTCCACAGTGAAACACTATGAGGACTGCTGCCTTGACTTCTAAAGAGAAACACTATGAGGACTGCTGCCTTGACTTCTAAAGAGAAACACTATGAGGACTGCTGCCTTGACTTCTACAGAGAAACATTATGAGGACTGCTGCCATGACTTCTACAGAGAAACACTTTGAGGACTGCTGCCTTGACTTCTACAGAGAAACACTTTGAGGACTGCTGCCTTGACTTCTACAGAGAAAAACTTTGAGGACTGCTGCCTTGACTTCTACAGAGAAACACTATGAGGACTGCAGCCTTGACTTCTACAGAGAAACACTATGAGGACTGCTGCCTTGCCTTCTACAGAGAAACACTATGAGGACTGCTGCCTTGACTTCTAAAGAGAAACACTATGAGGACTGCTGCCTTGACTTCTACAGAGAAACACTATGAGGACTGCAGCCTTGACTTCTACAGAGAAACACTATGAGGACTGCTGCCTTGACTTCTACAGAGAAACACTATGAGGACTGCTGCCTTGACTTCTAAAGAGAAACACTATGAGGACTGCTGCCTTGACTTCTACAGTGAAACACTATGAGGACTGCTGCCTTGACTTCTACAGAAAAACACTATGAGGACTGCTGCCTTGACTTCTAAAGAGAAACACTATGAGGACTGCTGCCTTGACTTCTACAGTGAAACACTATGAGGACTGCTGCCTTGACTTCTAAAGAGAAACACTTTGAGGACTGCTGCCTTGACTTCTACAGAGAAACACTTGACTTCTACAGAGAAACACTATGAGGACTGCTGCCTTGACTTCTACAGAGAAACACTATGATGACTGCTGCCTTGACTTCTACAGAGAAAAACTTTGAGGACTGCTGCCTTGACTTCTACAGAGAAACACTATGAGGACTGCTGCCTTGACTTCTACAGAGAAACACTATGATGACTGCTGCCTTGCCTTCTACAGAGAAACACTATGATGACTGCTGCCTTGCCTTCTACAGAGAAACACTATGAGGACTGCTGCCTTTTCATTCCACAGTGAAACACTATGAGGACTGCTGCCTTGACTTCTAAAGAGAAACACTATGAGGACTGCTGCCTTGACTTCTAAAGAGAAACACTATGAGGACTGCTGCCTTGACTTCTAAAGAGAAACACTATGAGGACTGCTGCCTTGACTTCTAAAGAGAAACACTATGAGGACTGCTGCCTTGACTTCTACAGTGAAACACTATGAGGACTGCTGCCATGACTTCTACAGAGAAACACTTTGAGGACTGCTGCCTTGACTTCTACAGAGAAAAACTTTGAGGACTGCTGCCTTGACTTCTACAGAGAAACACTATGATGACTGCAGCCTTGACTTCTACAGAGAAACACTATGAGGACTGCTGCCTTGCCTTCTACAGAGACACACTATGAGGACTGCTGCCTTGCTTTCTACAGAGAAACACTATGATGACTGCTGCCTTGACTTTTACAGAGAAACACTATGAGGACTGCTGCCTTGACTTCTACAGTGAAACACTATGAGGACTGCTGCCTTGACTTCTAAAGAGAAACACTATGAGGACTGCTGCCTTGACTTCTACAGAGAAAAACTTTGAGGACTGCTGCCTTGACTTCTACAGAGAAACACTATGAGGACTGCTGCCTTGCCTTCTACAGAGAAACACTATGATGACTGCTGCCTTGCCTTCTACAGGGAAACACTATGATGACTGTTGCCTTGACTTCTACAGAGAAACACTATGAGGACTGCTGCCTTTTCATTCTACAGTGAAACACTATGAGGACTGCTGCCTTGACTTCTAAAGAGAAACACTTTGAGGACTGCTGCCTTGACTTCTACAGAGAAACACTATGAGGACTGCTGCCTTGACTTCTACAGAGAAACACTATGATGACTGCTGCCTTGACTTCTACAAAGAAAAACGTTGAGGACTGCTGCCTTGACTTCTACAGAGAAACACTATGAGGACTGCTGCCTTGACTTCTACAGAGAAAGACTATGATGACTGCTGCCTTGCCTTCTACAGAGAAACACTATGATGACTGCTGCCTTGCCTTCTACAGAGAAACACTATGAGGACTGCTGCCTTTTCATTCCACATTGAAACACTATGAGGACTGCTGCCTTGACTTCTAAAGAGAAACACTATGAGGACTGCTGCCTTGACTTCTAAAGAGAAACACTATGAGGACTGCTGCCTTGACTTCTACAGTGAAACACTATGAGGACTGCTGCCATGACTTCTACAGAGAAACACTTTGAGGACTGCTGCCTTGACTTCTACAGAGAAAAACTTTGAGGACTGCTGCCTTGACTTCTACAGAGAAACACTATGAGGACTGCTGCCTTGCCTTCTACAGAGAAACACTATGAGGACTGCTGCCTTGACTTCTAAAGAGAAACACTATGAGGACTGCTGCCTTGACTTCTACAGAGAAACACTATGAGGACTGCACCCTTGACTTCTACAGAGAAACACTATGAGGACTGCTGCCTTGACTTCTACAGAGAAACACTATGAGGACTGCTGCCTTGACTTCTACAGAGAAACACTATGAGGACTGCTGCCTTGACTTCTAAAGAGAAACACTATGAGGACTGCTGCCTTGACTTCTACAGTGAAACACTATGAGGACTGCTGCCTTGACTTCTACAGAGAAACACAATGAGGAATGCTGCCTTGACTTCTAAAGAGAAACACTATGAGGACTGCTGCCTTGACTTCTAAAGAGAAACACTATGAGGACTGCTGCCTTGACTTCTAAAGAGAAACACTATGAGGACTGCTGCCTTGACTTCTACAGTGAAACACTATGAGGACTGCTGCCATGACTTCTACAGAGAAACACTTTGAGGACTGCTGCCTTGACTTCTACAGAGAAAAACTTTGAGGACTGCTGCCTTGACTTCTACAGAGAAACACTATGAGGACTGCAGCCTTGACTTCTACAGAGAAACACTATGAGGACTGCTGCCTTGACTTCTACAGAGAAACACTATGAGGACTGCTGCCTTGACTTCTACAGAGAAACACTATGAGGACTGCTGCCTTGACTTCTAAAGAGAAACACTATGAGGACTGCTGCCTTGACTTCTAAAGAGAAACACTATGAGGACTGCTGCCTTGCCTTCTACAGAGAAACACTATGAGGACTGCTGCCTTGACTTCTACAGGAAAACACTGAAGACTGCTGCCTTGCCTTCTACAGAGAAACACTATGAGGACTGCTGCCTTGCCTTCTACAGAGAAACACTATGATGAATGCTGCCTTGCCTTCGAAAGAGAAACACTATAATGACTGCTGCCTTGCCTTCTACAGAGAAACACTATGATGACTGCTGCCTTGCCTTCTACAGAGAAACACTATGATGAATGCTGCCTTGACTTCTACAGAGAAACACTATGAGGACTGCTGCCTTTTCATTCTACAGTGAAACACTATGAGGACTGCTGCCTTGACTTCTAAAGAGAAACACTATGAGGACTGCTGCCTTGACTTCTAAAGAGAAACACTATGAGGACTGCTGCCTTGCCTTCTACAGAGAAACACTATGATGACTGCTGCCTTGACTCTACAGAGAAAAACTTTGAAGACTGCTGCCTTGACTTCTACAGAGAAACACTATAATGACTGCTGCCTTGCCTTCTACAGAGAAACACTATGATGACTGCTGCCTTGCCTTCTACAGAGAAACACTATGATGAATGCTGCCTTGACTTCTACAGAGAAACACTATGAGGACTGCTGCCTTTTCATTCTACAGTGAAACACTATGAGGACTGCTGCCTTGACTTCTAAAGAGAAACACTATGAGGACTGCTGCCTTGACTTCTAAAGAGAAACACTATGAGGACTGCTGCCTTGACTTCTACAGAGAAACACTATGAGGACTGCTGCCTTGACTTCTACAGAGAAACACTATGAGGACTGCTGCCTTGACTTCTAAAGAGAAACACTATGAGGACTGCTGCCTTGCCTTCTACAGTGAAACACTATGAGGACTGCTGCCTTGCCTTCTACAGTGAAACACTATGAGGACTGTTGCCTTGCCTTCTACAGGGAAACATTATGAGGACTGCTGCCTTGCCTTCTACAGGGAAACACTTTGAGGACTGCTGCCTTGCCTTCTACAGGGAAATCTATGAGGACTGCTGCCTTGCCTTCTACAGGGAAACACTTTGAGGACTGCTGCCTTGCCTTCTACAGGGAAACACTATGAGGGCTGCTGCCTTGCCTTCTACAGGGAAACACTATGAGGACTGCTGCCTTGCCTTCTACAATGAAACACTATGAGGACTGCTGCCTTGCCTCCTTATACAGGGAAACACTTTGAGGACTGCTGCCTTGCCTTCTACAGTGAAACACTATGAGGACTGCTGCCTTGCCTTCTACAGTGAAACACTATGAGGACTGCTGCCTTGCCTTCTACAGGGAAACATTATGAGGACTGCTGCCTTGCCTTCTACAGGGAAACACTTTGAGGACTGCTGCCTTGCCTTCTACAGGGAAATCTATGAGGACTGCTGCCTTGCCTCCTTATACAGGGAAACACTTTGAGGACTGCTGCCTTGCCTTCTACAGTGAAACACTATGAGGACTGCTGCCTTGCCTTCAACAGGGAAACACTATGAGGACTGCTGCCTTGCCTTCTACAGGGAAACACTATGAGGACCGTTGCCTTGCCTTCTACAAGGGAACGATATGAGGACTGCTGCTTTGCCTTCTACAGGTTAACACTAGGAGGACTGCTGCCTTTCCTTCTACAGTGAAACACTATGAGGACTGCTGCCTTGCCTTCTACAGTGAAACACTATGAGGACTGCTGCCTTGCCTTCTACAAGGGAACACTATGAGGACTGCATGACTTCTACTGTGAAATACTATGAGGACTGCTGCCTTGCCTTCTAAAAGGGAACACTTTGAGGACTCCTTCCTTGCCTTCTGCAGGTAAACACTTTGAGGACTGCTGCCTTGCCTTCTGCAGGTAAACACTATGAGGACTGCTGCCTTGCCCCCTACAGGGAAACACTGCGAGGACTGCTACCTTGACTTCTACAGTGAAACACTATGAGGACTGCTGCCTTGCCTTCTACAGTGAAACACTATGAGGACTGCTGCCTTGCCTTCTACAGGGAAACACTGTGAGGACTGCTACCTTGCCTTCTACAGGGAAATACTATGAGGACTGCTGCCTTGCCTACTACATTGAAACACTATGAGGACTGCTGCCTTGCCTTCTACAGGGGAACGATATGAGGACTGCTGCCTTCCCATCTACATGATAAATCCTTGAGGATTACTGCCTTTCCTTCTACAGTGAACCACTATGAGTTCTGCTGCCTTGCCTTCTAATGTGAAACATTGTGAGGACTGCTGCAATGACTTCTACAGGGAAACACTATGAGGACTGCTGTCTTGCCTTCTACTGGGAAACACTATAAGTACCGCTGCCTTCCCTTCTAAAAGGAATTTCTACGAGGAACCCTGCCTTCCCTTCCACAGGGAAACACCACGTGGACTGCTGCCTTGCCTTCTGCTGGGAAACTCTGTGAGGACTGCTGACTTGCCTTCTGCTGGGAAACTCTGTGAGGACTGCTGCCTTGCCTTCTGCTGGGAAACTCTGTGAGGACTGCTGCCTTGCCTTCTGCTGGGAAACTCTGTGAGGACTGCTGCCTTGCCTTCTGCTGGGAAACTCTGTGAGGACTGCTGCCTTGCCTTCTGCTGGGAAACTCTGTGAGGACTGCTGCCTTGCCTTCTACAGGGAAACACTGTGAGGACTGCTGCCTTGCCTTCTGCTGGGAACTCTGTGAGCACTGCTGCATTGCCTTCTACAGGGAAACACTATGAGGACTGCTGCCTTGACTTCCACAGAGAAACACTTTGAGGACTGCTGCCTTGACTTCTACAGGGGAACACTATGAAGACTGCTGCCTTGCCTTCTACAGGGAAACATTTTGAGGACTGCCGTCTTGCCTTCAACAGGAAAACACTATGAGGACTGCTTCCTTCCCATCTACATGATAAATCTTTGAGGATTACTGCCTTTCCTTCTACAGTGAACCACTATGAGGACTGCTGCCTTGCCTTCTACAAGGGAACACTATGAGGACTCCTTCCTTGCCTTCTACAGAGAAACACTATGAGGACTGCTGCCTTGCCTTCTGCTGGGAAAATCTGTGAGGACTGCTGCCTTGCCTTCCATAGGGAAACACTGTGAGGACTGCTGCCTTGCCTTCTGCTGGGAACTCTGTGAGCACTGCTGCCTTGCCTTCTACAGGGAAGCAGTATGAGGACTACTGCCTTGCCTTCTACAGGGAAGCAGTATGAGGACTTCTGCCTTGCATTCAACAGGAAAACACTATGAGGATTACTGCCTTGCCTTCTACAGGGGAACACTATGAGGACTGCTGCCTTCCCATCTACATGATAAATCCTTGAGGATTACTGCCTTTCCTTCTACAGTGAACCACTATGAGTTCTGCTGCCTTGCCTTCTAAAGTGAAATATTGTGAGGACTGCTGCAATGACTTCTACAGGGAAACACTATGAGGACTGATTCCTTGCCTTCTGCAGTGAAACACTATGAGTTCTGCTGCCTTGCCTTCTAAAGTTTAACATTGTGAGGACTGCTGCAATGACTTCTACAGGGAAACACTATGAGGACTGATTCCTTGCCTTCTGCAGTGAAACACTATGAGTTCTGCTGCCTTGCCTTCTAAAGTTTAACATTGTGAGGACTGCTGCAATGACTTCTACAGGGAAACACTATGAGGACTGATTCCTTGCCTTCTGCAGTGAAACACTCGGAGGACTGCTTCCTCTTCTTCTAGAGGGGAGGGATTTAAGGGCTGAATGCATTACCCTGCACAGGGGAGCAGTGCCCCGTATTGGGTGCATAATTCACTTTGGCTCCCATTTGGCTCCTAGGTGCACGGTTGCAAGTTTTTGCAAACACACACAGGCACACCCACAGACAGACACGTTTGCATTTATTCATGTATGTATTCAGTCACACATACACACACACAAGTACACATGCATGTTTCAGGGCACCCACGTACTAGTCTCGAAAATCAACCCTAGGCAATACAGTGACTAGAATCTGGTTTCAATTATGGACTCTTTTGGCATAGAAGAACTACGTCACTACCTATTTCAACAAGGTCGTCTCTGTGATCTCCAATTGGCTAGCTAATATTTTCTATTTTATTCAAGTGGATAACGTAGTGAGGTAGGCAGTGACGTGGGTTCCTCTATGCCAAAAGAGTCCATCATTGAATCCAGACGCTAGTCACTGTGTTGCCTTGGGTCGGGTTTTAAAGACTACCCATATACAGGCATGCAAATACACATACACGCTTCAGTGCACCCACATACAGCCATGCAAATATACACACACACACACACACACACACACACACACACACACACACACACACACACACACACACACACACACACACATAGCATAGCCCTACCTTGATTAGACACACACACACACACACACACACACACACACACACACACACACACACACACACACACACACACACACACACACACACACACACACACACACACACACACACACACACACACACACACACACACACACACACACACACCTCCAGAGCAAGCACCCAGTCCCCTCCCCTGGAGTAACGTTAAATGGATTATCTTCCACCAGTTTCTTTGTTACACTTCCTATGATTTGTGTCACTTGCTTCCACTCCAGCCCCAGCCCCAGCACAAGGAGTGGCTGAGGAGAAAAAACAGAGGAGGATGTCCTTCATTTTCTCCCTTCTCTCCTGCTTCCCTCCCTCTCTCCGCCCTCTCTCCTCCCTCCCTCTCCACTGCCACTAATGACTGTGAAAGGACCATACCTCTGGGAAGATTTCTATTGAGAAATCCATTTGCGTGGAGAATGGAGGCTGAGGTGAAGGGTGGAGGGTGGGAGGTGGAGGGGAGAGTAGTCAACATGGCTCAGCACAGACAGCAGCCTGTGTGCTGAATGGGGATTAGCTGAACAGAAAGATACTTAGGGAGTTCACCTGGCTTCAACTCCTCTAACACCGCCCAGGCTATGGAACATGATTACACAGAATGTCTGCAGTTTCCCTGTCTTTTAATGTGAAATACATTCACTTCTGGAGGATCTTCTGCCGTATAAACGTTGGTTCTGACGATAGAACGATGTCCCCACATTAGTCATGCAGTCATGATAAACTCTGATATGTTCCATGTTGATTAGGTTCCCTGAAGAGAGGGTGGACGCTAAAATAACCTATTCATTCTGTCATCATTCATTAAATAAATCATCTTATACTAAGTGGTCTGGCTGAAGTGTATTTGGCCACTGGGCTAAAAAAACACACATTTGAGTTCAGATAGTTCATTTTTCCACAAGGGGGACACCCCTCCCCAAAAGTTCCCTTTAGACTACAGAACTAAGGCCTCCAATCCCCGTCCGTACTCCCTCCAACCCCCCTTTAGATTACAGACCCACACTCCCCATCCCTGGCCCTTCCAACCCCCCAAAGTCATGAGGGAAAGTCGTGACTGGTCTGTCCTGTGAGTGTCGGTGAGCGTTACTAATTTAGTGACCTCAGTTCTCCAGTGATGCAGTCAGACATTGTTTTGGCTCTGTCCTCTCTCTCACTCTCTTTCTCCTTTTTAAAGTACAACTACACTGTTTTGTAGTGGAGCCATACTTCTCGCTCCCTCACTGGATGACCTCACCACTTCATCAGTGTGGATTAGGTCAAGTTTCTCCACACTGGCTCTGTTCCAGGTTCCAGGAGGGGGAGATCAGCAAGGCTCTCTCCCTAACAAAACACTCGATATGTCACAAATTTCCCGCTATTCACTATGTAGTGCAGTACTTTTCACCAGAGTCCTATGGGATTCAGGTGCCATTTGGGACATAGACATTCCCTCACCACTCCCTCCCCACTCCCTCACCACTCCCTCCCCACTCCCTCACCACTCCCTCCCCACTTAACTAACTCTCTGAGCTGAGAGATGCCCAAGCTAAATTCAAGTGGGATTTGTCCACGAGGAGAGAGAGTGTGCGTGTGTGTGAGCGTGTGTGTGTGTGTGAGTTCCCTGTTTCCCTGCCTACCTACCTGTCTACAAACATGAATATACTTTTGTTTTTGTCTAAACCAAAAGCAAAGCAGAGTGCAAACGCTCCATAAACACTCCAATAACAACTATGTCATTCTGGGGTTAAATCCGTCTGTGATCCCCATCGTCTGCTGCAGCCTGCTCCACCCTGACTTTAAGTGGTGATCTCACCGACCAGACTGCTCATTGTTCACTCAATCCCTGTCTCAGACCCAGATGTCAGCTTCACAGTCTCATGCCGACCTCCCAGCCTCAGCTCCCATCTCAGCCTTCCTCCCTGCCTCTCAAACAAGCTCCAAGGACCATGACCTTGGACAAAAGAGATAGGGGGAGATAACCAAAAGGCAAGAATCAAACAGGGATGGCATATTTCTACAGTAAAAGTAAAGACAATAAAAAGTAAAAACAGAACGAGAGAGAGTTTTCGGGTGAAAGGTCTGACTGGATTCTGCTCTGGTTCCTCTACACCTCCATGTGAAGGAAAAAATAAAATAGAAATAGAAAAAGACAGATCTGGAAATCGAACCTGATTTACATGCAGATAAATACTCATCCTCCCACTCTCAATTTCTCTCTATTCATCTGTTGTGTCAGGTTGTATTTCTGTTGGCAGACATGGCAGAGAGTCTATCTGTGTGTCTATATTTGCGTGAAGAAGGTGGGTGGAACAGAACTATACCTCCACACAGTAATGCAGCACTACAACAAAATAATACATTCTATTCTATTCAAGTCTAAAAGTAGTCCGTAGGCAATATCTGTCGGCTTAGGGAAGCTGAGTGTTTGCCAGTGTAGCTCTATTTGAACAGTGGCTGGCTGGACCTGATGCGGAGAGTGTCATGCTTTACTGTGATAGGTAAATGCGCGCAGCTGCCAGGCGGGGTTTTGATAAGGTCTGTGTGTGTGAGCTGTTATCAACGCAGAGTTGCGTTACCGGCAGGTGTGTGACCACCTTCATAGTCTGGTTTGATAAAGCAGGTTTGAAGAAAGGAAAGTCGGTTAATGGAGTGAAACACAAGGACACATAAACATACAGCCAAACACTTTGACAGAGTTAAAAACACAGCAAATATACAATAGCGTGTACAGAAACACACATATACATGCACACACGCACACACACACACACACACCCAGAAGCTCAACACACTGCACAGCACACACTAATCCACACACAATAACCCATTGGACACAAAACTCAAACATAGTGCTCACTCTCTCACACACACACACACACACACACACACACACACACACACACACACACACACACACACACACACACACACACACACACACACACACACACACACACACACACACACACACACACAATTACTCTTCTGTAGGCTGACTGTATAATTACAATCAAAATATATTTGCCTTGATAACAACTGTGCACACTCTTGGCATTCTCTCAACCAGCTTCATGAGGTAATCACCTGGAATGTCTACAGTTTCCCTGTCTTTTAATGTGAAATAAATTCACTTCTGGAAGATCTTCTGCAGTATTCACGTTGGTTTACAAGGTAATCACCTGGAATGCATTTCAATTAACGCATTCGAGCCAATCAGTTGTGGTATACAGACAATAGCCCTATTTGGTAAAAGACCAAGTCCATATTATGGCAAGAACTGCTCAAATAAGCAAAGAGAAACAACAGTCCATCATTACTTTAAGACATGAAGGTCAGTCAATACAGAACATTTCAAGAACTTTAAAAGTTTTTCCAAGTGCAGTCGCAAAAACGGTCAAGCTCTGTGATGAAACTGGCTCTCATGAGGACCGCCACAGAAAAGGAAGACCCAGAGTTGCCTCTGCTGCAGAGGACAAGTTCGAGTTACCAGCCTCAGACATTGCAGGGCAAATAAATTCTTCACAGAGTTAAAGTAACAGACACATCTCAAAATCAACTGTTCAGAGGAGACTGCGTGAATAAGCCCGTTATGGACAAATTGCTGCAAAGAAACCACTACCAAAGGACACCAATAATAAGAAGAGACTTGCTTGGGCCAAGAAACATGACCAATGGACATTAGACTGGTGGAAATCTGTCTTTGGTCTGATGAGTCCAAATGTGAAATTTTTGGTTCCAACAGCTGTGTCTTTGTGAGATGCAGAATAGGTGAACGAATGATCTCCACATGTGTGATTCTCACTGTAAAGCATGGAGGAGGAGGTGTGATGGTGTGTGGGTGCTTTGCTCGTGACACTGTCAGTGATTTATTTAGAATCGTGTTACACTTAACCAGCATGGATACCACAGCATTCTGCAGCAATACACCATTCTATCTGGTTTGCGCTTAGTGGGACTATCATTTGTTTTTCAACAGGACAATGACCCAACACACATATATGCTGTGTAAGGGCTATTTGACCGAGAAGGAGCGTGATGGAGTGCTGCATCAGATGACCTGGCCTCTACGATCACCCAACCTCAACCCATTTGAGATTGTTTGGGATGAGTTGGACCACAGAATGAAGGAAAAGCAGCCAACAAGTGCTCAGCATATGTGGGAACTCCTTCAAGACTTTTGGAACTACATTCCAGTTGAAGATGGTTGAGAGAATGCCAAGATTGTGCAAAGCTGTCATCAAGGCAACGGGTGGCTACTTTGAAGAATCTAAAATATATTTTGATTTGTTTAAAATCGTTTTGGTTACTACATGATTCCATAAGTGTTATTTCATAGGTTTTACTATTTTCTACAATGTATTTTCTACAATTTAAGAATGATGGAGGCCACTGTGTTCCTGGGGGGACCTGGGATATTTTTTTGGTACCCTTCCCCAGATCTGTTTCTCGACACAATCCTGTCTCGAAGCTCTACGGACAATTCCTTTGACCTCATGGCTTTGTTTTTGCTCTGACATGCACTGTCAACTGTGGGACCTTATATAGGCAGGTGTGTGCCTTTACAAATCATGTCCAGTCAATTGAATTTACCACAGGTAGACTCCAATCAAGTTGTTGAAACATCTCAAGGATGATCAATGGAAACAGGATCCACCTGAGCTCAATTTTCGAGTCTCATAGCAAAGGGTCTGAATACTTATGTAAATAAGGTATTTCTGTCATTTATTTTCAATAAATTTACCAAACATTCGAAAACCTGTTTTCGCTTTGTCATTATGTGGTATTGTGTGTGGATTGATGAGGACAACAAATATTTCATCCATTTTAGAATAAGGCTGTAACGTAATAAAATGTGGAAAAAGTCAAGGGGTCTGAATACTATCTGAATGCACTATAAATTCACAAAATGTGTTACAGTATAATCTATTGGCAGTATACTCTGTTCTACCCTCAGAATTGACAGAAGACCCCATGGTGGTGGCCGTGGCCGGCTGCTGACCGTCCAGCAGGAGTATGCAGTGGTGGAAATGGTGAGGGCCAGGAATGACATACGGATGTCCCAATATAAGCAGGCCATTGAGGAGAACAATGACACCTTTGCCAGTGTGGCATCCATCAGTCTACCAACAATCGGCTGTATTTTGAAGAGCCTCGAGGTATCAATGAAACACATTTACCTGGTGCCTTTTGAGACAAACAACGACTGGGTGAAACAACTGTGGGCGAGTATGTTCAGGGACAGCACTATACAGTATTGCTGTTACTTTTTGATGCAAATGCTACTTCACAATATCATATTGTAACTATACTGTAAAAATTACGAACCAAAATATATTTTTAGAGGCTGAAGGTGCTTGATGCTGCTGTGAACCATCATGAGTATATCTTTGTTAATGAAGCGAGCTTCAACCTGGCCAAAACTCGGCGCAGTGGGCAGAACCTCATCATTTCACAATAAACGTAGATTTTTGAATCAACAGTTGCATGGTGAGAGATGTTTACAATGATATCACAATTGCAACCTGCACAGTTACAGGTTTTTAAGACTGGCTGCATTACAAGTGTGACCAGTTTGGAGTTTTGTACTAAGAATTGTGAAAATATACCACATACTTGTGAAAATAGTAGCAAAGCGATCAAGAAAAACAACAAAGTTATTTAAGTTTTACACACATCCTTATTGGGGCTAGCTTACACACTTGACATGAGATTGATTTCTAATGAATTTTCCCCTGTGATGAATGGTGGTAATAACAGTGGTCTGGCTGAGAGCAGAATACTGTGCAGTCAGTATGCTCTCTGCAAGGCCAGGGCGATGTGTGTGTGTGTGTGTGTGTGTGTGTGTGTGTGTGTGTGTGTGTGTGTGTGTGTGTGTGTGTGTGTGTGTGTGTGTGTGTGTGTGTGTGTGTGTGTGTGTGTGTGTGTGTGTGTGTGTGTGTGTGTGTGTGTGTGTGTGTGTGTGTGTGTGTGTGTGTGTGTCTAATCAAGGTAGGGCTATGCATTATGCAGGTTGTACTGGACATGATCAGACCCCATGCTGCATCATTTTTATGGCATGATCTGTCTTCTCTCGGCTCAGGATGCCATCGTGGTCCGCCGTGGGAGAAGTCAACTCCATGACAATCAAGCTTAATGGTTATAGAGTAGATGTACCTGAGTCTCTCTCTCTCTCTCTCTCTCTCTCTCTCTCTCTCTCTCTCTCTCTCTCTCTCTCTCTCTCTCTCTCTCTCTCATAGTATGTCCATATACAAATTGTTACATTTCAAAATGGGAAAATAAATAAACTTACATTTAGGTTGTATTTACAATGGTGATTGGTATTCACTGGTTGCCCTTTTCTTGCTGCTGTGATGGTACACTGTGGTATTTCATCCAAAAGATATGGGAGTTTATCAAAATTCAATTTGTTTTCGAATTCTTTGTGGGTCTGTGTAATCTGAGGGAAATATGTGTCTCTAATATGGTCATACATTTGGCAGGAGGGTAGGAAGTGCAGCTCAGTTTCCACCTAATTTTGTGGGCGGTGTGGATACAGCCTGTCTTCTCTTGAGAGCCAGGTCTGACTTTGGTGACCTTTCTCAATAGCAAGGCTACGCTCACTGAGGCTGTACATAGTCAAATATTTCCTTAATTTTGGGTCAGTCACAGTGGTCAGGTATTCTGCCACTGTGTGGTCTCTGTTTAGGGCCAAATAGCATTCTAGTTTGGTCTGCTCTTTTGTAAATTCTTTCCAATGTTGTTTGTAATTATCTTTTATTTTCTCATGATTTGGTTGGGTCTAATTGTGTTCCTGTCCTGGGGCTCTGTGGGGTCTGTTTGTGTTTGTGAACAGAGCCCCAGGACCAGCTTGGTTAGGGGGCTCTTCTCCAGGGTAATTTCTCTGTAGGTGATGGCTTTGTTATGGAAGGTTTGGGAATCGCTTCCTTTTAGGTGGTTGTAGAATTGAACGTCTCTTTTCTGGATTTTGATAATTAGTGGGTATTGGCCTAATTCTGCTCTGCATGCATTATTTGGTGTTTTACATTGTACACTGAGAACATTTTTGCAGAATTCTGCATGCAGAGTCTCAATTTGGTGTTTGTCCCATTTTGTGAATTCTTGTTTGGTTTGTTATAGAGCCAAAAAGATTAGAGAAGTGGTTTACCCATAAATCTCAATTTTGGATGGATCATTCTTCGTGTTGTTGTTTGTTTAGTGTTTTCCAATTTTCTCAGAAGTGGTTAGAGTCTATGGATTCTTCAATTACATTGAGCTGATTTCTGACGTGCTGTTCCTTCAATTCCTTCAGTGTATTTCTGTATTGTTTTAGTGATTCACCAGAGTGAAGGCGTAGACTCAGGTTTTCCGGGTCTCTATGTTTTTGGTTGGACAGGTTTCTCAATTTCTTTCTTAGATTTTTTGCATTCTTCATCAAACCATTTGTCATTGTTGTTCATTTTCTCCGGTTTTCTATTTGAGATTTTTAGATTTGATAAGGAAGCTGAGAGGTCAAATATACTGTTAAGCCTTTCTACTGCCAAGTTTACACCATCACTATTACAGTGGAACGTTTTACTTGTCTAAATTGTCTAATTGTCTAATTGTCTAAATTTGTTGTTGCCTAATTGTTTTTTGGCAGGTCCAAACTGCATTCCTTCCATCTATAGCATTTATTAATGATACTCAGTTCATTTGGCTTTGATGCCTCATGATTGAGTATTGCTCTGTTTAAGAAGACTGTGATTTTGCTGTGGTCTGATAGGGGTGTCAGTGGGCTGACTGTGAACGCTCTGAGAGACTCTGGGTTGAGGTCAGTGATAAAGTAGTCTACAGTACTACAGCCAAGAGATGAGCTATAGGTGTACCTACCATAGGAGTCCCCTCGAAGTCTACCATTGACTATGTACATACCCCGCGTGCGACAGAGCTGCAGGAGTTGTGACCCGTTTTTGTTAGTTATGTTGTCATAGTTGTGCCAAGGGGGGCATATGGGGGAGGGAATGCTGTCACCTGCGGGCAGGTGTTTGTCCCCCTGCGTGCTGAGGGTGTCAGGTTCTTGTCCGGTTCTGGCATTTAGGTCGCCACAGACTAGTACATGTACCTGGGCCTGGAAATGGTTGATTTCCCCCTCCAGGATGGAGAAGCTGTCTTCATTAAAGTATGGGGATTCTAGTGGGGTGATATAGGTAGCACACAAGAAGACATTTTTCTCTGTTAAGATCATTTCCTTTTGAATTTCTAGCCAAATGTAAAATGTTACTGTTTTGATTAATTTAATGAAGTGAGTTAGGTCTGCTCGATACCAAATTAGCATACCTTCTGAGTCCCTTCCCTGTTTCACACCTGGTAGTTTGATGGATTGGACTACCAGCTCTCTGTAACCTAGAGGGCAACCAGTGGGTCCGTCTCCGATATACCAGGTTTCTTGCAGGATGACAATGTCTATATTACCGATTTCTTTGGTGAAGTTCGGGTTCCTGCTCTTTAGGCCAAAGGCAGATGACCTCAGGCCTTGGATATTCCAGGATGATATAGTGAAGGCTTTGTGTTCCATAAAGTGTCCAATGTTGTTGGTCGTGTGGTTTGGCCTCCGGCCAGTAAGTGTGAGCAGAGCCTGCTGAGCATCTGGTACATGCCATTGGCTTGGGCTAGTGTAAGGGGTTGGGGTTGGGCCTGTTTGCCCACTCACTACCTGGGCGCCTTGTATGACTTCCATGTTGAGGCCCTCTTTGTGGGGGTGGGGTGCATGGGGTGGGCAGGAGGGGCATTGGTCTGATCTGAGGGGGCCTAAATGGGGTGTGGGCATGGTTGACGTGGGGGGGGGGGGGTGTAAGTCTTCTTGGCGTGGGTACTCTATGTGTAGGTCCGGGGGGGGGGGGGGTCCCACAGGTCTGGGAGAGTGTCTATTGATCTTTTGCTTCTGTGTGAAGTGTTGAGGATACGTTTGAGAGCGATGTCCTTTAGAGTCCGGGCGAAGATGGGCACTGCTGCCTTGTAGAGGTGGACCTGGTCATAGAGGCGAAGTCCAGGGTGGAGTGATGGGCTAGGAAAACATTTGGTTTTGAGGCACAGTCACGGGAAATACTTGCGTTTACCTGCTGCGTTTACCCGCTGTCCCTCTCTCTCTCTTTCTCCTCTCTCTCAGTCACTCCTCACTCCTTTCTCTCTTAGCCTCTCAGTCTCTAAATCTGTCTCTCAGTCTCTCTCTCTAGCCTCAGTCTCTCTCTCTGTCTCTTAGTCTCTCTCGAGCCTCACTGTCTCTCTCTCGTCTCTCTCTCTGTCTCTCTCCCTCTTCTCTCTCTGTCTATCTCTTTCTCTTTTTCTCCTCTCTCTCTGTCTCTCTCTCTCTTTCTCCTCTCCCTCTGTCTCTCTCTCTCTGTCTCTCTCCGTCTCTCTCAGTCTCTCTCTAGCCTCACTGTCTCTCTCTCTCTTTCTCTCTGTCTCTCTTCTCTCTGTCTGTCTCTCTTAGTCTCTCTCTAGTCTAACTGTCTCTCTCTCTTCTTCTCTCTCTCTCTCTCTCTCTCTCTCTCTCTCTCTCTCTCTCTCTCTCTCTGTCTCTCTCTCTAGCCTCACTGTCTCTCCTCTCTATCTCTCTAGCCTCTCTCTCTCTCTCCTCTCCTCTCCTCTCTCTCTCTTTGTCATTCTCTCATTTCCTTTTCCTTTCACCTTCCTGTTGTAATTTCTCTTCCATTTCTCTCTCATTTCTTACCAACCCCTCCCTTTCTCATTTTGATACCACTAAACTCTCATTTCTTACCAACCCCTCCCTTTCTCATTTTGATACCCCTAAACTCTCATTTCTTACCAACCCCTCCCTTTCTCATTTTGATATCCCTAAACTCTCATTTTCACACATTGTAATACAAAGTCTCATAACCTTTCATTCAAACTCATTCCCACCAGGTAAGGGTTTAAAAACCCTTGATCTCTAAAATAAAATAGATCATAAAGTCGTGGCTGACTATCCTCACACTTTGTCTTTCCTTCTCTCTCCTGTAAACCTTCCATCTCTTCCACTTTCTCTTTCTCTCTCTCTTCATTCACCCCTTTTCAGAATTAAAGCACACCTATTTTTATCAATGACTCATTGCAGGTTTTCCCACATGTTGTGTTAATTAATTCACGGTGGGATTGGTGAAAAACACACTTTCTCTCTCTCTCTCTCTCTCTCTCTCTCTCTCTCTCTCTCTCTCTCTCTCTCTCTCTCTCTCTCTCTCTCTCTCTCTCTCTCTCTCTCTCTCTGTCTCTCTCTCTCTGTCTCTCTCTCTCTCTCTCTCTCTCTCTCTCTCTCTCTCTCTCTCTCTCTCTCTCTCTCTCTCTCTCACACACAATCTTTGGGGTTGCCATGACATCCAGCGAAAAGGGATAATACCACCAATAAGAGTGTGTCATGTGAGCTGAGAGGCTGATGTTATTGGATCCAGGCCAGTTTACTCAACAGCCAGAGAATGTATAAACCCTCTCAAGTAGGCCTTAACCCCTGCAATCTGTCATGTTCTGACCTTTTTTTTATGTCTATATTTTCGTTGTTCAGGGCTTGAGTTGGGGTGGGCATTCTATGTTTTTCTATGTTTTGTTCTGTTGTTATATTTCTATGTGTTTGGCCTAGTATGGTTCTCAATCAGAGGCAGGTGTCAGTCGTTGTCTCTGATTGGGAGCCATATTTAGGTAGTCTGTTTTCTATTGTGTTTTGTGGGTGGTTGTATTTTCTGTGTCTGTCACATGGAATTGTTTCGGTTTTTGTTATTTCACTTTGTTATTTTGTATTTTTCAGTGCTCTATTAAAAAAATCATGAACACGTACCACACTGGGCATTGGTCCTCCGATCCTTCCTACTACTCCTCGTCAGAGGAGGAAGAAGACTGTTACAGAATCCATCTCTCTGTGATGTTAACCCCGGCAATACATCTCTCTGTGATGTTAACCCCGGCAATACATCTCTCTGTGATGTTAAACCCGGCAATACATCTCTCTGTGATGTTAACCCCGGCAATACATCTCTCTGTGATGTTAACCCCGGCAATACATCTCTCTGTGACGTTAACCCCGGCAATACATCTCTCTGTGATGTTAACCCCGGCAATACATATCTCTGTGATGTTAACCCCGGCAATCCATGTCTCTGTGATGTTAACCCCGGCAATCCATCTCTCTGAGATGTTAACCCCGGCAATCCATCTCTCTGTGATGTTAACCCCGGCAATCCATCTCTCTGTGATGTTAACCCCGGCAATACATCTCTCTGTGATGTTAACCCCGGCAATACATCTCTCTGTGATGTTAACCCCGGCAATCCATCTCTCTGTGATGTTAACCCCGGCAATACATCTCTCTGTGATGTTAACCCCGGCAATACATCTCTCTGTGATGTTAACCCCGGCAATCCATCTCTCTGTGATGTTAACCCCGGCAATCCATCTCTATGTGATGTTAACCCCGGCAATCCATCTCTCTGTGATGTTAACCCCGGCAATACATCTCTCTGTGATGTTAACCCCGGCAATACATCTCTCTGTGATGTTAACCCCGGCAATACATCTCTCTGTGATGTTAACCCCGGCAATACATCTCTCTGTGATGTTAACCCCGGCAATACATCTCTCTGTGATGTTAACCCCGGCAATACATCTCTCTGAGATGTTAACCCCGGCAATACATCTCTCTGAGATGTTAACCCCGGCAATACATCTCTCTGTGATGTTAACCCCGGCAATACATCTCTCTGTGATGTTAACCCCGGCAATCCATCTCTCTGTGATGTTAACCCCGGCAATACATCTCTCTGTGATGTTAACCCCGGCAATCCATCTCTCTGTGATGTTAACCCCGGCAATACATCTCTCTGTGATGTTAACCCCGGCAATAAATCTCTCTGTGATGTTAACCCCGGCAATCCATCTCTCTGAGATGTTAACCCCAGCAATCCATCTCTCTGTGATGTTAACCCCGGCAATACATCTCTCTGTGATGTTAACCCCGGCAATACATCTCTCTGTGATGTTAACCCGGCAATACATCTCTCTGTGATGTTAACCCCGGCAATACATCTCTGTGATGTTAACCCCGGCAATCCATCTCTCTGTGATGTTAACCCCGGCAATCCGTCTCTCTGTGATGTTAACCCCGGCAATATATCTCTCTGTGATGTTAACCCCGGCAATACATCTCTCTGTGATGTTAACCCCGGCAATACATCTCTCTGTGATGTTAACCCCGGCAATACATCTCTCTGTGATGTTAACCCCGGCAATACATCTCTCTGTGATGTTAACCCGGCAATACATCTCTCTGTGATGTTAACCCCGGCAATACATCTCTCTGTGATGTTAACCCCGGCAATACATCTCTCTGAGATGTTAACCCCGGCAATACATCTCTCTGTGATGTTAACCCCGGCAATACATCTCTCTGTGATGTTAACCCCGGCAATCCATCTCTCTGTGATGTTAACCCCGGCAATACATCTCTCTGTGATGTTAACCCCGGCAATCCATCTCTCTGTGATGTTAACCCCGGCAATACATCTCTCTGTGATGTTAACCCCGGCAATACATCTCTCTGTGATGTTAACCCCGGCAATACATCTCTCTGTGATGTTAACCCCTGCAATCCATCTCTCTGTGATGTTAACCCCAGCAATCCATCTCTCTGTGATGTTAACCCCGGCAATCCATCTCTCTGTGATGTTAACCCCGGCAATACATCTCTCTGTGATGTTAACCCCGGCAATACATCTCTCTGTGATGTTAACCCCGGCAATACATCTCTCTGTGATGTTAACCCCGGCAATACATCTCTCTGTGATGTTAACCCGGCAATACATCTCTCTGTGATGTTAACCCCTGCAATCCATCTCTCTGTGATGTTAACCCCAGCAATCCATCTCTCTGTGATGTTAACCCCGGCAATCCATCTCTCTGTGATGTTAACCCCGGCAATACATCTCTCTGTGATGTTAACCCCGGCAATACATCTCTCTGTGATGTTAACCCCGGCAATACATCTCTCTGTGATGTTAACCCCGGCAATACATCTCTCTGTGATGTTAACCCCGGCAATACATCTCTCTGTGATGTTAACCCGGCAATACATCTCTCTGTGATGTTAACCCCGGCAATACATCTCTCTGAGATGTTAACACCGGCAATCCATCTCTCTGTGATGTTAACCCCGGCAATACATCTCTCTGTGATGTTAACCCCGGCAATACATCTCTCTGAGATGTTAACACCGGCAATCCATCTCTCTGTGATGTTAACTCCGGCAATACATCTCTCTGTGATGTTAACCCCGGCAATACATCTCTCTGTGATGTTAACCCTTGCAATCCATCTCTCTGTGATGTTAACCCCGGCAATCCATCTCTCTGTGATGTTAACCCCGGCAATACATCTCTCTGTGATGTTAACCCCGGCAATACATCTCTCTGAGATGTTAACACCGGCAATCCATCTCTCTGTGATGTTAACCCCGGCAATACATCTCTCTGTGATGTTAACCCCGGCAATACATCTCTCTGTGATGTTAACCCCGGCAATACATCTCTCTGTGATGTTAACCCCGGCAATACATCTCTCTGTGATGTTAACCCTTGCAATCCATCTCTCTGTGATGTTAACCCCGGCAATACATCTCTCTGTGATGTTAACCCTTGCAATCCATCTCTCTGTGATGTTAACCCCGGCAATACATCTCACTGTGATGTTAACCCCGGCAATACATCTCTCCATGTCACTGCCGTTATGGAAAACTAGTAAATCAACTGGCTATGCTTTTCTCTGGAAACCTGATTTAAGCACAGGTGCTGCAGTCTGTGGTTTTCTCTTCCAGCAGGGAAATCTTTAAAAAGTGACTTCCCTAACATACAGGCAAATTAAATCAACGACTATATTGAACTGGTTATTGGGCACAGGTAGCTGTTGTTCTCTCAGGGAAATAGCCCCATACACACCTACTAAATCAACGACTATATGGAACTGGTTATTGGGCACAGGTAGCTGTTGTTCTCTCAGGGAAATAGCCCCATACACACCTACTAAATCAACGACTATATGGAACTGGTTATTGGGCACAGGTAGCTGTTGTTCTCTCAGGGAAATAGCCCCATACACACCTACTAAATCAACGACTATATGGAACTGGTTATTGGGCACAGGTAGCTGTTGTTCTCTCAGGGAAATAGCCCCATACACACCTACTAAATCAACGACTATATGGAACTGGTTATTGGGCACAGGTAGCTGTTGTTCTCTCAGGGAAATAGCCCCATACACACCTACTAAATCAACGACTATATGGAACTGGTTATTGGGCACAGGTAGCTGTTGTTCTCTCAGGGAAATAGCCCCATACACACCTACTAAATCAACGACTATATGGAACTGGTTATTGGGCACAGGTAGCTGTTGTTCTCTCAGGGAAATAGCCCCATACACACCTACTAAATCAACGACTATATGGAACTGGTTATTGGGCACAGGTAGCTGTTGTTCTCTCAGGGAAATAGCCCCATACACACCTACTAAATCAACGACTATATGGAACTGGTTATTGGGCACAGGTAGCTGTTGTTCTCTCAGGGAAATAGCCCCATACACACCTACTAAATCAACGACTATATGGAACTGGTTATTGGGCACAGGTAGCTGTTGTTCTCTCAGGGAAATAGCCCCATACACACCTACTAAATCAACGACTATATGGAACTGGTTATTGGGCACAGGTAGCTGTTGTTCTCTCAGGGAAATAGCCCCATACACACCTACTAAATCAACGACTATATGGAACTGGTTATTGGGCACAGGTAGCTGTTGTTCTCTCAGGGAAATAGCCCCATACACACCTACTAAATCAACGACTATATGGAACTGGTTATTGGGCACAGGTAGCTGTTGTTCTCTCAGGGAAATAGCCCCATACACACCTACTAAATCAACGACTATATGGAACTGGTTATTGGGCACAGGTAGCTGTTGTTCTCTCAGGGAAATAGCCCCATACACACCTACTAAATCAACGACTATATGGAACTGGTTATTGAGCACAGGTAGCTGTTGTTCTCTCAGGGAAATAGCCCCATACACACCTACTAAATCAACGACTATATGGAACTGGTTATTGGGCACAGGTAGCTGTTGTTCTCTCAGGGAAATAGCCCCATACACACCTACTAAATCAACGACTATATGGAACTGGTTATTGGGCACAGGTAGCTGTTGTTCTCTCAGGGAAATAGCCCCATACACACCTACTAAATCAACGACTATATGGAACTGGTTACTGGGCACAGGTAGCTGTTGTTCTCTCAGGGAAATAGCCCCATACACACCTACTAAATCAACGACTATATGGAACTGGTTATTGGGCACAGGTAGCTGTTGTTCTCTCAGGGAAATAGCCCCATACACACCTACTAAATCAACGACTATATGGAACTGGTTATTGAGCACAGGTAGCTGTTGTTCTCTCAGAACAACAGTTGAAGTAAACACTAACTAAACCAATGACTATGACTCATATAGGACTCTCTCAGGCCTCTTACGTGGATTGCAATGAGTCTGAGGCATTGATCAATACTCAGTGTAAAACTACAGACATGCTCTGGTGTGGTGGCTGCTGTCATAGAATAATGAAGAGAGAGACAGACAATTGTTTTATTATTTATTTCCCTTTTTTCATTAACCATTTCACTTGCTTTGGCAATGTAAACATATGTTTCCCAAGCCAATAAAACCCTTAAATTGAAATTGAATTGAGAGACAGTGAGGCGAGAGAGATACTAAGTGAGAGAGCGAGAGACAAAGATATATATATTTTGAGAGAGAGAGAAAGAAAGATCGAGAGAGAGAGGGAGATAGATAGATAGTGTAACAAACTTCTTCGTCTGATGAGGAGTAGGAAGGATCGGACCAAAATGCAGTGTGGTACGTGTTCATATTTCCTTTAATAAACTGAACACTAAATACAAAAGAACAAAGTGAGGGAAAGAAACGAAAATTGAAACAGTTCTGTATGGTGAAAACAACTACCCACAAACACCAGGTGGGAACAGGCTACCTAAGTATGGTTCTCAATCAGAGACAACGATTGACAGCTGCCTCTGATTGGGAACCATACCAGGCCAAACACATAGAACTATAACACACAGAACAGAGGCTGAGACATAGGACACAGCTGATCCAATTATATCAACCCACACTGCCACATCTCTGTTGTGCTGCTATTAAAACCAGCAGCCAATCACATTGACAGTTATTGCACTGTTACTAAGGGAAGATCCATGGAACCATAGGTAGTGATCAGGGCCTGCCCAGCAGAGTGGGCCTGCCCTGTCTGTGTTTCAGTAATGAGTGTTGTGCTGTCTGTGTTTTAGTAATGAGTGTTGTGCTGTATGTGTTTCAGTAATGAGCGTTGTGCTGAATGTGTTTCAGTAATGAGCGTTGTGCTGTCTATGTTTCAGTAATGAGTGTTGTGCTGTCTGTGTTTCAGTAATGTGCGTTGTGCTGTATGTGTTTCAGTAATGAGTGTTTTACTGTCTGTGTTTCAGTAATGAGCGTTGTGCTGTATGTGTTTCAGTAATGAGTGTTTTACTGTCTGTGTTTCAGTAATGAGCGTTGTGCTGTATGTGTTTCAGTAATGTGCGTTGTGCTGTCTGTGTTTCAGTAATGAGCGTTTTACTGTCTGTGTTTCAGTAATGAGCGTTGTGCTGTATGTGTTTCAGTAATGAGCGTTGTGCTGTATGTGTTTCAGTAATGTGCGTTGTGCTGTCTGTGTTTCAGTAATGAGCGTTGTGCTGTATGTGTTTCAGTAATGAGTGTTTTACTGTCTGTGTTTCAGTAATGAGCGTTGTGCTGTATGTGTTTCAGTAATGTGCGTTGTGCTGTATGTGTTTCAGTAATAAGTGTTTTACTGTCTGTGTTTCAGTAATGAGCATTGTGCTGTATGTGTTTCAGTAATGAGTGTTGTCCTGCGTCTCATATTTGTATATGATGGGTTTCATAACATTTAGCCAGGCTTAATTGGAATGTGTTTGACAGTCTTAAAGGAGTAGTTTTGTACAACTTGATGTTAGATGGTTCCTCACCCTGGAAGGAGAAACAGTAATCCATGGTTAAGTTTTATTTAAACAGCCACTACAAGCTAAGAATCAATGGAAGTTATGGGGGCACGTGAGCATGTTTTAAAAAACGTAACTATCAAAGGTAATGTGCACATACACACACAAACAGTCATACATGCACACACACACACGCACACACACACACGCACACACACACACACACACACACACACGCGCGCACACACACACACACACACACACACACAGGTCAATTGCCATAGCCTACACAAGTCTTAGGTCCTGATTTACTCACACTGTCTGCATTTATTACCAACCACATTCTGGCAGAATTCTGTGTGTGTGTGTGTGTGTGTGTGTGTGTGTGTGTGTGTGTGTGTGTGTGTGTGTGTGTGTGTGTGTGTGTGTGTGTGTGTGTGTGTGTGTGTGTGTGTGTGTGTGTGTGTGTGCGTGTGTGTCTGTGTGTGTCTGTGTGTGTGTGTGTTATAAAGTGGAATTTCTCCAGTTAATGGTGCACTGTAGACTTTCTCTGTCTCTGCCTCTAAGGGATTTTCATCTTTGACCCTGGGGACAGGAGAGAGGTCACAAACTAAGCCCAGGAAAAGGAAACATGTTCCTCAGTGTTTCGTAAAGGCTCTATTAAACCCTCTATTTTTTCTCAACATCTATCTCTTCTAAATACTGTAAATTCAAAACACAGTTCTTCCAGACACAACATTGTTAAAGCAGTCAGGTTAAGTGGAGTTATGTCTCCTTTTTGACATACACTGCTACGAACGAGACTGATATACAGTCTACTGTATGACTTCCAAAGTTACAACAGATATTTTCCGTTTTTTTGTTTGTTTTTTTGATAACTTTCTATCCTATGTAAGTCCTGTAGTAGAAATCTAAAGTATTATCATTCAGGCACATGCACAGACTACTCCTGTGTGTTATAGTGTCTCAAAGCTGGGTTTAATTATGCGAGACACAGTGTCACGACTCCCACCGAAGGCAGCTCCTCTTCCTGTTTGGGAGGCGCTCGGCGCTCGTCGTCACCGGTCTTTTCAACCGATCGCTGCCTGCACCCGCATGCCCGACTAGCATCACCACCCTGGATTGGTCCGACCTTGAATATGTGGACATCTATAAGTACCTAGGTGTCTGGCTAGACTGTAAACTCTCCTTCCAGACTCATATCAAACATCTCCAAAATCAAATCAAGAGCCGGCTTTCTATTCCGCAACAAAGCCTCCTTCACTCACGCCGCCAAACTTACCCTAGTAAAACTGACTATCCTACCAATCCTCGACTTCGGCGATGTCATCTACAAAATTGCTTCCAACACTCTACTCAGAAAACTGGATGCAGTTTATCACAGTGCCATCCGTTTTGTCACTAAAGCACCTTATACCACCCACCACTGCGACTTGTATGCTCTAGTCGGCTGGCCCTCGCTACATATTCGTCGCCAGACCCACTGGCTCCAGGTCATCTACAAGTCCATGCTAGGTAAAGCTCCGCCTTATCTCAGTTCACTGGTCACGATGGCAACACCCATCCGTAGCACGCGCTCCAGCAGGTGTATCTCACTGATCATCCCTAAAGCCAACACCTCATTTGGCTGCCTTTCGTTCCAGTACTCTGCTGCCTGTGACTGGAACGAATTGCAAAAATCCCTGAAGTTGGAGACTTTTATCTCCCTCACCAACTTCAAACATCTGCTATCTGAGCAGCTAACCGATCACTGCAGCTGTACATAGTCTATTGGTAAATAGCCCACCCATTTTCACCTACCTCATCCCCATACTGTTTTTATTTATTTACTTTTCTGCTCTTTTGCACACCAATATCTCTACCTGTACATGACCATCTGATCATTTATCACTCCAGTGTTAATCTGCAAAATTGTAATTATTCGCCTACCTCCTCATGCCTTTTGCACACAATGTATATAGACTCCCCTTTTTTTCTACTGTGTTATTGACTTGTTAATTGTTTACTCCATGTGTAACTCTGTGTTGTCTGTTCACACTGCTATGCTTTATCTTGGCCAGGTCGCAGTTGCAAATGAGAACTTGTTCTCAACTAGCCTACCTGGTTAAATAAAGGTGAAATAAAAAATAAATAAAAACTAGCTGCCACCGATCTCTTTTCCCTTTTCTGTTGGTTTTGTCTTATTGGTTACACCTGTTTGTTGTTTAGGTTTTAGTTGGGCTATTGAAGCCGGTGATGCCCGCCTGCTTTTGTGCTTATTTCCTCTGTCCGTGTCTGTGGTTGTGCAACTTTCTTGTATTTCTCCGGACTGGTTGGGTCCTGGTTTTGGGCCGGTCTTTGTTATGCACCTGGTGTTTTGGCGTGACCGTTTTCCTGCGCCGGAATAAAAAACAATTGTCCTTTACCCTCTGTTCCCTGCGCCTGACTCCCTGCGCCTGACTCCCTGCGCCTGACACCCTGCGCCTGACACCCTGCGCCTGACACCCTGCGCCTGACTCCCTGCGCCTGACTCCCTGCGCCTGACACCCTGCGCCTGACTCCCTGCGCCTGACACCCTGCGCCTGACTCCCTGCGCCTGACTCCCTGCGCCTGACTCCCTGCGCCTGACTCCCTGCGCCTGACTCCCTGACACCCTGCGCCTGACTCCCTGCGCCTGACTCCCTGACTCCCTGCGCCTGACTCCCTGCGCCTGACTCCCTGCGCCTGACTCCCTGCGCCTGACTCCCTGCGCCTGACTCCCTGCGCCTGACTCCCTGCGCCCCTCGCTGACTCCCTGCGCCTGACTCCCTGACACCCTGCGCCCCTGACTCCCTGCGCCTGACTCCCTGACTCCCTGCGCCTGACTCCCTGCGCCTGACACCCTGCGCCTGACTCCCTGCGCCTGACTCCCTGCGCCTGACTCCCTGCGCCTGACTCCCTGCGCCTGACTCCCTGCGCCTGACTCCCTGCGCCTGACTCCCTGCGCCTGACACCCTGCGCCTGACTCCCTGCGCCTGACTCCCTGCGCCTGACTCCCTGCGCCTGACTCCCTGCGCCTGACTCCCTGCGCCTGACTCCCTGACTCCCTGCGCCTGACTCCCTGCGCCTGACTCCCTGACTCCCTGACACCCTGCGCCTGACTCCCTGCGCCTGACTCCCTGACTCCCTGCGCCTGACTCCCTGCGCCTGACTCCCTGCGCCTGACTCCCTGCGCCTGACTCCCTGCGCCTGACTCCCTGCGCCTGACTCCCTGACACCCTGCGCCTGACTCCCTGCGCCTGACTCTGACTCCGCCTGACTCCCTGCGCCTGACTCCCTGCGCCTGACTCCCTGACACCCTGCGCCTGACTCCCTGACACCCTGCGCCTGACTCCCTGACACCCTGCGCCTGACTCCCTGCGCCTGACTCCCTGCGCCTGACTCCCTGCACCTGACTCCCTGCGCCTGACTCCCTGCGCCTGACTCCCTGACACCCTGCGCCTGACTCCCTGACACCCTGCGCCTGACTCCCTGCGCCTGACTCCCTGCGCCTGACTCCCTGCGCCTGACTCCCTGCGCCTGACTCCCTGCGCCTGACTCCCTGCGCCTGACTCCCTGCGCCTGACTCCCTGCGCCTGACTCCCTGCGCCTGACTCCCTGCGCCTGACTCCCTGCGCCTGACTCCCTGCCCCTGACACCCTGCGCCTGACTCCCTGCGCCTGACTCCCTGCGCCTGACTCCCTGACTCCCTGCGCCTGACTCCCTGCGCCTGACTCCCGCCTGCGCCTGACTCCCTGCGCCTGACTCCCTGCGCCTGACTCCCTGCGCCTGACTCCCTGCGCCTGACTCCCTGCGCCTGACTCCCTGCGCCTGACTCCCTGCGCCTGACTCCTGCGCCTGACTCCCTGCGCCTGACTCCCTCGCCTGACTCCCTGCGCCTGACTCCCTGACTCCCTGCGCCTGACTCCCTGCGCCTGACTCCCTGCGCCTGACTCCCTGACACCCTGCGCCTGACTCCCTGCGCCTGACTCCCTGCGCCTGACTCCCTGCGCCTGACTCCCTGCGCCTGACTCCCTGCGCCTGACTCCCTGCGCCTGACTCCCTGACTCCCTGCGCCTGACTCCCTGCGCCTGACTCCCTGCGCCTGACACCCTGCGCCTGACTCCCTGCGCCTTACTCCCACTACTCGTAGAAGTGCGTTACACACAGCGGCTGCTATTGACGCTTGTAGTCATATAAAAACATCTCAGTGGGTGTTATAGGAGCAGTAATGTCCTCAATCAATCACCTGTGAACACATATCACAAACACACAGGTTATGTTCATAAGTGAGCTCAAATGTATGCACACACACACACACACACACTTATCCACGGATACACACACACACATTGGTTTTACTATCAAAGTGGGGAACCAAAAAATGTATTTCCCTAACCCGTAAATCAAACCCCTAACCCCTAACACCTTACCTTAATTCTAATACTAACCCTAATTCTAAACCTAATGTCTGAAATGTCCCCACTTGTCAAATTGTTTTACTATCCTTGTGAGGAATTTTGGAACCCAAAAGGAGAGTAAATTTAGACCAATCACACACACAGGGGGGGATTTAATCATAACTGAAAGACATCTGTTATCTGCGACTAGGGACACAGACGGGAGCTTTTGTGTACAAATGTTGGGATAATTCTTCCCCAAATCACGTTTCTGATGTCTTTGATAACGTTTTCAGACTATCTGAGCCATAGCAGACAGGTTGTGTTGGCTGGCTGGCCCCTGGGTGGGGTGTGTGTGCATGTGTGTGTGTGTGTGGGTGCGCTTGTGTGTGTGTCATTTGCGTGCGTGTCCGTTGGGACTGGCCCCTGTTCCCTGAAGGGCTGAGTTGGGTTGAAGGGGATTGGGGATGTTTGATCTAAACAATAAACAGAGGAGCAACTAATACTGTCTGGTATAGGGCTTACATCTCTCAGGAAACCAGTCCAGTCTGTCTAATACTGTCTGGTATATGGCTTACATCTCTCAGGAAACCAGTCCAGTCTGTCTAGTACTGTCTGTTATATGGCTTTCATCACTCAGGAAACCAGTCCAGTCTGTCTAATACTGTCTGGTATATGGCTTTCATCACTCAGGAAACCAGTCCAGTCTGTCTAATACTGTCTGGTATAGGGCTTACATCACTCATGAAATCAGTCCAGTCTGTCTAGTACTGTCTGTTATATGGCTTTCATCACTCAGGAAATCAGTCCAGTCTGTCTAATACTGTCTGGTATATGGCTTTCATCACTCAGGAAATCAGTCCAGTCTGTCTAATACTGCCTGGTATATGGCTTTCATTTCTCATGAAATCAGTCCAGTCTGTCTAGTACTGTCTGGTATATGGCTTACATCACTCAGGAAACCAGTCCAGTCTGTCTAGTACTGTCTGGTATATGGCTTACATCACTCAGGAAATCAGTCCAGTCTGTCTAGTACTGTCTGGTATATGGCTTTCATCTCTCAGGAAACCAGTCCAGTCTGTCTACTACTGTCTGGTATATGGCTTACATCACTCAGGAAACCAGTCCAGTCTGTCTAATACTGTCTGGTGTATGGCTTTCATCACTCAGGAAACCAGTCCAGACTGTCTAAAACTGTCCGGTATATGGCTTACATCACTCAGGAAACCAGTCCAGTCTGTCTAATACTGTCTGGTATATGGCTTTCATCACTCAGGAAACCAGTCCAGACTGTCTAATACTGTCTGGTATAGGGCTTTCATCACTCAGGAAACCAGTCCAGTCTGTCTAATACTGTCTGGTATAGGGCTTACATCACTCAGGAAACCAGTCCAGTTTGTCTAAAACTGTCTGGTATATGGCTTTCATCACTCAGGAAACCAGTCCAGTCTGTCTAATACTGTCTGGTATATGGCTTTCATCACTCAGGAAACCAGTCCAGTCTGTCTAATACTGTCTGGTATAGGGCTTTCATCACTCAGGAAACCAGTCCAGTCTGTCTAATACTGTCTGGTATATGGCCTACATCACTCAGGAAACCAGTCCAGTTTGTCTAAAACTGTCTGGTATATGGCTTTCATCACTCAGGAAACCAGTCCAGTCTGTCTAATACTGTCTGGTATATGGCCTACATCACTCAGGAAATCAGTCCAGTCTGTCTAATACTGTCTGGTATAGGGCTTTCATCACTCAGGAAACCAGTCCAGTCTGTCTAATACTGTCTGGTATATGGCTTACATCACTCAGGAAACCAGTCCAGTCTGTCTAATACTGTCTGGTATATGGCTTACATCACTCAGGAAACCAGTCCAGTCTGTCTACTACTGTCTGGTATATGGCCTACATCACTCAGGAAACCAGTCCAGCCTGTCTAAAACTGTCTGGTATATGGCTTTCATCACTCGGGAAACCAGTCCAGTCAGTCTAATACTGTCTGGTATATGGCTTACATCACTCAGGAAACCAGTCCAGTCTGTCTAATACTGTCTGGTATATGGCTTTCATCACTCAGGAAACCAGTCCAGTCTGTCTAAAACTGTCTGGTATATGGCCTACATCACTCAGGAAACCAGTCCAGTCTGTCTAATACTGTCTGGTATATGGCTTTCATCACTCAGGAAACCAGTCCAGTCTGTCTAAAACTGTCTGGTATATGGCCTACATCACTCAGGAAACCAGTCCAGTCTGTCTAAAACTGTCTGGTATATGGCTTTCATCACTCAGGAAACCAGTCCAGTCTGTCTAATACTGTCTGGTATATGGCCTACATTATTCAGGAAACCAGTCCAGTCTGTCTAATACTCTCTGGTATATGGCTTATATGGCTGTCTAATGCTACATTATTCAGGAAACCAGTCCAGTCTGTCTTATTCAGGAAACCAGTCCAGTCTGTCTAATACTGTCTGGTATATGGCTTTCATCACTCAGGAAACCAGTCCAGTCTGTCTACTGTCTGGTATACTGTCTCTGTCAAATACTGTCTGGTATATGGCTTTCATCACTCAGGAAACCAGTCCAGTCTGTCTAAAACTGTCTGGTATATGGCTTTCATCACTCAGGAAACCAGTCCAGCCTGTCTAAAACTGTCTGGTATATGGCTTTCATCACTCAGGAAACCAGTCCAGTCTGTCTATAAAATCTGTCCAGTCTGTCTAATACTGTCTGGTATATGGCTTTCATCACTCAGGAAACCAGTCCAGTCTGTCTAGTACTGTCTGGTATAGTGCTTTCATCACTCAGGAAACCAGTCCAGTCTGTCTAGTACTGTCTGGTATATGGCTTTCATCACTCAGGAAACCAGTCCAGTCTGTCTAGTACTGTCTGGTATTGTGCTTTCATCACTCAGGAAACCAGTCCAGTCTGTCTAAAACTGTCTGGTATATGGCTTTCATCACTCAGGAAACCAGTCCAGTCTGTCTAAAACTGTCTGGTATATGGCTTTCATCACTCAGGAAACCAGTCCAGTCTGTCTAAAACTGTCTGGTATATGGCTTACATCACTCAGGAAATCAGTCCAGTCTGTCTAATAATGCAGTCCTTCTAATACCCACTGTGCAAAAACTGGTTAAATCAACGCTGTTTCCACATAATTTCAACCAAAAAAATCTATGTGATGATGTTGAATCAATGTACAAAACTGATTATATTTGCAAAAAGTTTGGTCATTTTTTCTTTGACTCTGCCTCGGTCTCTTCCTTGGTCACTGTTACTGCCTCTGTCTCTGCCTAAAATATAATGTTTCCTTTCGGAGATATTTCAAAATGTCCCCACTTGTCAAATGTTCCTTGTTTTACAATCCTTGTGAGGACTTCTCTCAACCCAAGAATTCTAGGACAATCTGCTTTTTCCCCCCATTCCTCTTTCTTTTTTTGTCATTCTCCCTCCAGTCTCTGTCGTTGTGCGTCCATGACTGCTGGCAGTCCAAGCGAGGGATGTTATTTGGAGAATAATGTGACCACATTCTTCAGCTTGCTCTGATACATTCGTTTCTAACAGCGAGGAGGCATCAGTCATTCCTTTCTTCCTACGGCTACTGTCAAACTTTTTTTTTTGATTTCTGGGGTTTTCAGTCAGCCTGGCACATGACAGAGACATCAAAGATGTAAGGAGGTTTAAGAAAAAGTGCAAATGTTGATGTCACGCCTTGGTCTTAGTATTTTGTGTTTTAGTTTATTAGTTAGTCAGACCAGGGTGTGACATGGGGTTATTATGTATTGTATTTCCGTATTGGGGTTTGTAGTGTTTGGGATTGTAGTTGATTAGGGGTGTGTGTGTGTGTGTGTGTTAAATAGGTTGGCTGCCTGAGGCGGTTCTCAATTAGAGTCAGGTGATTCTCGTTTGTCGCTGATTGGGAACCGTATTTAGGTAGCCTGGGTTTCGCTTTGTATTTCGTGGGTGATTGTTCCTGTCTCTGTGTTGTATGCACCAGTCAGGCTGTAATAGGTTTCACGTTCTGTTTGTTATTTTTGTATTTATTAGTTATTCGTGTTAGTTCGTTTCGTTTGTCTTCACTTAATAAACATGAGTAACTTACACGCTGCAATTCGGTCCGACTCTCCTTCAACTAAAGAAGAACGCCGTTACAGTTGAAATATGGAGCTAAAAGACAAAGCGTTGATGTTAAATTGTCTCCCACAGGAGTGAGGAAGAGTCAGTAATGTCCTTTAACGATGATCTTTTGGCCATGATAGATAGAAGTCCTTGGATACACTTTAACAGCAAGAGCCTAGCCTGCAAGACACAAGACAAAGAGTGTAACATCACATTCACACAAGCATCATGGGATACGAGAATCTCATAGATGGAGTGAGGTGACAGAAACACAGCTACACCTCTCCTCCATCTCTTCTGTCTCTGGGAAATTGACAGACGACCATGAAAAATATTTATGGCTTTTTAAAAGAAACCATGCCACAATTTTATGAGAAATAAAATTCATCGTGATTTTTTACAACTTCATATATTTTTAGAGGGCTGTCTTTCTTTCTATCTCAATCCTATACACTGTTGTTCTCAATCACTGTCTAATATTTCAGAGCGATTGTGACAAAATGGGCTTCTCATAAAACCCAGTGAAAACATTTCCGCTGCTGAAGCCAGGTTTCCATACAACTGGCGGCAGATTTTCATGCAATTATTATCAAATCTGCATAAAAACAATATGCACATTGTACCACCAGAGATGTGTTTTCATCAAATGTACTTGCTGTGGATAAAAGGCTGTGTGTAATGATGTAGTACACATACAAAAGGCCTTTTGCAGTTAAATTCCCATGTGCCATAATAAAACGTACAAGTTAAATGGGTTTCCATCACATTTTCAAATCAACTGATAGTTTTCTCACAACAACAAAAATGTGCGTTATATAGCAAGTGTGCCTACTCTGGCCAACAACTGGCAGATCCAGTGCAGGTATAGCCAACAACTGGCAGATCCAGTGCAGGTATAGCCAACAACTGGCAGATCCAGTGCAGGTATAGCCAACAACTGGCAGATACTGTGCAGGTATAGCCAACAACTGGCAGATACAGTGCAGGTATAGCCAACAACTGGCAGATCCAGTGCAGGTATAGCCAACAACTGGCAGGTCCAGTGCAGGTATAGCCAACAACTGGCAGATACAGTGCAGGTATAGCCAACAACTGGCAGATACAGTGCAGGTATAGCCAACAACTGGCAGATACAGTGCAGGTATAGCCAACAACTGGCAGATACAGTGCAGGTATAGCCAACAACTGGCAGATACAGTGCAGGTATAGCCAACAACTGGCAGATCCAGTGCAGGTATAGCCAACAACTGGCAGATACAGTGCAGGTATAGCCAACAACTGGCAGATACAGTGCCGTATAGCCAACAACTGGCAGATACAGTGCAGGTATAGCCAACAACTGGCAGATACAGTGCAGGTATAGCCAACAACTGGCAGATCCAGTGCAGGTATAGCCAACAACTGGCAGATACTGTGCAGGTATAGCCAACAACTGGCAGATACAGTGCAGGTATAGCCAACAACTGGCAGTTAGTGCGAGTATAGCCAACAACTGGCAGATAGTGCGAGTATAGACAACAACTGGCAGATAGTGCGAGTATAGACAACAACTGGCAGATAGTGTGAGTATAGACAACAACTGGCAGATACAGTGTGGGTATAGCCAACAACTGGCAGATACAGTGCAGGTATAGCCAACAACTGGCAGATACAGTGCCGTATAGCCAACAACTGGCAGATACAGTGCAGGTATAGCCAACAACTGGCAGATACAGTGCAGGTATAGCCAACAACTGGCAGATACAGTGCAGGTATAGCCAACAACTGGCAGATACAGTGCAGGTATAGCCAACAACTGGCAGATCCAGTGCAGGTATAGCCAACAACTGGCAGATACTGTGCAGGTATAGCCAACAACTGGCAGATACAGTGCAGGTATAGCCAACAACTGGCAGTTAGTGCGAGTATAGCCAACAACTGGCAGATAGTGCGAGTATAGACAACAACTGGCAGATAGTGCGAGTATAGACAACAACTGGCAGATAGTGTGAGTATAGACAACAACTGGCAGATACAGTGTGGGTATAGACAACAACTGGCAGATACAGTGCCGTATAGCCAACAACTGGCAGATAGTGCGAGTATAGACAACAACTGCCAGATACAGTGTGGGTATAGACACCAACTGCCAGATACAGTGTGGTTATAGACAACAACTGCCAGATACAGTGTGGGTATAGACAAAAACTGCCAGATACAGTGTGGGTATAGACAACAACTGGCAGATACAGTGTGGGTATAGACAACAACTGCCAGATACAGTGTGGGTATAGACAACAACTGGCAGATACAGTGTGGGTATAGCCAACATGATGCCAATACCAGAGTGGGCACCAGTTGTATGGAAACCTAGCTTCAGTGGTGGAAATATTTTTCCTGGGTTTTATGAGAAGCCCATTTTGTCACAATACCTCTGAAATATAAAACAGTGATTGAGAACAACAGTGTATAGGATTGAGAGGCCTCTAAAAATGTATGATGTTGTAAAAAAAACTAAGATTAATTTTATTTCTCATAACATTGTGACATACAGTGAGGCAAAAAAGTATTTAGTCAGCCACCAATTGTGCATGTTCTCCCACTTAAAAAGATGAGAGAGGCCTGTAATTTTCATCATAGGTACACTTCAACTATGACAGACAAAATGAGGAAAACAAAATCCAGAAAATTACATTGTAGGATTTTTTATGAATTTATTTGCAAATTATGGTGGCAAATAAGTATTTGGTCACCAACAAACAAGCAAGATGTCTGGCTCTCACAGACCTGTAACTTCTTCGTTACGAGGCTCCTCTGTCCTCCACTCGTTACCTGTATTAATGGCACCTGTTTGAACTTGTTATCAGTATAATTCTGAATCTGCAATAGGTAAACATCTTGGTTTGAAGAAAACAACTGTGGGAGCAATTATTAGGAAATGGAAGACATGCAAGACCACTGATAATCTCCCTCGATCTGGGGCTCCACGCAAGATCTCACCCCGTGGGGTCAAAATGATCACAAGAACGGTGAGCAAAAATCCCAGAACCACACGGGACCCAGTGAATGACCTACAGAGAGCTGGGACCAAAGTAACAAAGCCTACCATCAGTAACACACTACGCCGCCAGGGGCTGTTTTTCTGCAAAAGGACCAGGACGACTGATCCATGTAAAGGAAAGAATGAATGGGGCCATGTATCGTGAGATTTTGAGTGAAAACCTCCTTCCATCAGCAAGGGCATTGAAGATGAAACCTGGCTGGGTCTTTCAGCATGACAATGATCCCAAACACACCGCCCAGCCAACGAAGGAGTGGCTTCGTAAGAAGCATTTCAAGATCCTGGAGTGGCCTAGCCAGTCTCCAGATATCAACCCCATAGAAAATCTTTGGAGGGAGTTGAAAGTCCGTGTTGCCCAGCAACAGCCCCAAAACATCACTGCTCTAGAGAAGATCTGCATGGAGGAATGGACCAAAATGCCAGCAAAAGTGTGTGAAAACCTTGTGAAGACTTACAGAAAACGTTTGACCTCTGTCATTGCCAACAAAGGGTATATAACAAAGTATTGAGATAAACTTTTGTTGTTGACCAAATACTTATTTTCCACCATTATTTGCAAATTAATTAATTATGAATCCTACAATGTGATTTTCTGGATTTTTTTTCTTCTCATTTTGTCTGTCATAGTTGAAGTGTACCTATGATGAAAATTACAGGCTTCTCTCATCTTTTTATGCGGGAGAACTTGCACAATTGGTGGCTGACTAAATACTTTTTTGCCCCGCTGTAGTTTCCTTTAAAATGCCATGAATATTTTTCAGACCCTCAATATTTATTGGAAATGAGCATCAAGCTCATCATCTTCCACTTTCACCATCCTGTGAAGTTCATCATAATTGATTTAATCTGTAGCCCAATAAACTGCATTCTTTCCAGAGTCGTAGTGAGAGAACCACACAACATGTCACCATGTGACTACAAGTTTACTTCGATATGATGGTTTTACATCAATATTTCTTTCATCATTACCGACACAAAAAGGATCACCTTGTGTAGTGTATTTAGCTTTGTCGACATTTTGAAAGATTTTACCAACAAATGTTCTGTTTCCATCATGACTGTCATTACCTTTTTTATCCCACAAGTATTTTACTTACATGAACAGGTTGGATGGAAACCTGGTTTGGTATAACAAACTGTTTTTATATGAGTTTCTCCTTTCTGTGAGTGAGGAAACCCAAACCAGATTAGGGGGGTGGATGAAAGGTATGTCCTGGACTGAAGCAGATCAGGGGTGAACTCCACTCAGACACAGATGTGACCTCGATATTATCTGATACCCCTGGATTAGCAGAGCTCTAGGGTGAAACTACATCCTATTCCCTATATAGTGCACGATCTTTGACTAGGTCAAACATGGCTCTGGTCAAAAGTAGTGCACTATATGGGGAATAGGGTGCCATTTCAGACATATCATCTGATACCCCTGGCTAAGCATCTGGGTCTGAATCAGGTCTGGCACCTCTTCTAGTCAGAATGGCGAAGAGGGATAATCTCCCATATGACAGACTGGATGCCGTAGTTGCAGCGTAGGCTAACTGTAACCAGCTGTTAAAGCATCAGAACGACACAACACGTTTTACAGCTCTGATTCAGCCTACACACAACACACAACACAATGTATCTCTATCACCATGCATTGATAAAAAGAACACTGTCCCGACTAGCTACCTCACATTCCAACCAAGGTGCATCAACCACACCTATCACACCCATCTCATTATAGGTGATGAGATCAGATACATTATGTCAGATTCATTTGTAATTGACTGTCATAGCACCACATTAAATGTATGTGATGGTGAGTTCAGAAGACAATCAGAAATACTGGTAGAATGTTTTTCAATTGACTGCCATAGCCCCAAATAAAAAGTAAATATTGGCTATTAATTACATTTTTTATTCACATGGTTGGAGTCGTGAGAAATGGGGTTGTGGGCCAAGACAAAATGACGATCCCCTGCCCTAGAAAAACCAAAACCTACTTAAAGGTAAAAGCGCTCACTGTTGCCCCTATTGGCTGGTTTCAATTACATCTCCCAACAACCTTAGACATGGATGGATGTGGAATACTGACTTGCATTAAGGGTGACCTGGCTGAAAAGGGCAGGTGTGACGGGGGAGGAAATATAACCCGTTTTGAGATGTGGCCCTCCTGACTTCGTTGAAGACCGAATGCAGCCTCCGTGGCAAAATGAGTTTGACCCCCCTGATATAAACAGCAAAAAAAGCATCACATTGTCCTCTAGATGTTTACTGGTCTGTCCTGACCTGACCTAGATCAGTCGCCCACAGACCATCCATCCATCTCTCTCTCTGTCGCTCTCTCATTCACCCTCTCCATCTCTCTCTCTGTCTCTCTCTCCTACTGTCTCTCTCATTATTCATATTTATGATGCTGACACACACAGGTCAGGGGTCATCTATCAGACTCACAGAGAAAGAAAGAGAATGAGAGAGAAAGCTTTTCAAATGTTAATGCTCTGCTCACTACAGCTCCTGCTCCTATCAGGGCTGAGACACACAGTATGTTAATGTATTATTCAACACCTACAGAACTGAACAGAACCACACTGCCTGAGCACTGGACAAGTTTATTTCAGTCTTCAGGTATTTTCGAAAACCATACACTGGAAAATTCCCAAAGTGCTTTCTTTGTCGAAAATGGATGAAAAGTTTGGACCCTCAAGTAAGTTTTTCTTCGGGCAAAGAAAACACAACAGCAAATCTTCAGTGATTAGTTATTCAACTGCTACAAGCCTAAACCACTATACTGTACTGTGTTCATCTATATCCAGACCTTTATGAACAACCATGCCCGTCCATACCATATTTTAACCACGGGACACTGCTAATAAATGATAAGCATTATGCGTGAGTAAGAATGAGGCCCTTTTATATCACAACCTTAACCCTCATCCCTTTAATGTCACAGTATTCACAACAACAACCCCTCCCTTTTATATCACAACCTTAACCCCCATCCCTTTAATGTCACAGTATTCACAACAACAACCCCTCCCTTTTATATCACAACCTTAACCCCCATCCCTTTAATGTCACAGTATTCACAACAACAACCCCTCCCTTTTATATCATAATATTCAAAACCTCTCTCATACCCCTTACATTTTATATCACAGTATTCACAATCTCTCTAACCCCCTCCCTTTAATATCACAGTATTCACAACCTCTCTCACACCACCTCCCTTTAATAGCACAATATTCACAACCTCCCTCACACCCCTCTCATTAATATCACAGTATTCCAACCTCCCTCACACCCCTTTCTTTTTAATATCACAGTATTCACAATCTCTGTCACACCCCCACCCTTCAATATCACAGTATTCACAACCTCGCTCACACCCCCACCCTTCAATATCACAGTATTCACAACCTCTCTCACACTCCCACCCTTTACTATAATAGTATTCACAGGCTCTCTCATATACCCCCCCCCTTTAATTTCACATATTCACAACCTCTCTCACACCCCCACCCTTTAATTTCACAGTATTCACAACCTCCCTCACACCCCCACCTTTTGAACTTCTTCTCACTCTGAGTACACATGTAAGCGGGTCCAGGCTCTAAATGGAACCCCATGTCCTTAAATCCCTTTTTCTTTGACTGGGGTAACTGGTGGGGTAAGGCTGGGGGTCATGGTACATGTGGTACATGGTATCCTCCAGACTTACCACCCTGTGTAGGGCTGAAATCCTTCATCTCTGACCCCCCCTGTGTTGGAGAGAAGTAGGGAGGTCTGGACACCCAGAGGACACCCAGCGGGGGACTAACGAGCAGATGACAGTGTGTCTCAGTGGGTGTTGTGTGGAGCGGATACACTTGGGTGAGGTACCTCTGGTCTCCACCAAGTAGTAGTAGAATCAGAGAAGATAGAAGGCATTCCTGTCTTGTCTGTTACTCAATGCGAAGGAGAGGATATATTTCAACAAATCCTTTATCTCCTTCCTCACACCCTACAGATCCCAAACAGTTTTATGAATGACTATACCAGGAGCTGAGTAAGTCGGGCCCTTGATTATACTGTATACAGCCTTATATAGCCTGTCAGTCTGTTGTGTCTGTTCTATAGGGATTAATCAGCAGACCATAGCCACACCTGGTTGAGTTAGTTCGGGTGCTTGACTGTAGACTGGACATCCCCATTGAGCCCCCAGGCCCTGTTTCCTAAACATGTAGCTGAGGTTACTCCAGAGACGGTGGACTGGTGGGGGTGGATGGAAAGGTTGCGTTAGGATAGAAGAGGGATCAAGAGAGGCTGCAGTAGCTTTAAAACCCCAGTCGGTCACATTTGAATGGAAAAGGAGGAGTGAAGATGGGTTGCAATTCAGTAGCATGACTCTCCCTGTGTCTGTCTGTGCTTTTGAGATGGAATGTTGTGGTTGGGATGATTAAGACAGAACAGGATGACTGTTCAGTTGTTTTCTCTCTGACAACATAGCCCATCCCCTTCTCTGACGGTCTGTCCCCCATATAACCATCAGCTTTCTCTGTTCTATTCAGTTCACAATTGGGTTGTATCATACATTCTGGGAACAGAATTTGTTATTTTGGTTTCTGTTTTACATTCTGGGACAAGAGTTAGTTCTTTCTCGGAAGCAGGCAAATCCTCCTGGTACCCAACAACCAGCACCACCCTGGCCTCTCTATTTGTACTCTGTCCCCCTCTAACGTTTGGGGATTTGAATAGTATGAGTCAGCGGCAGTTCAATTCACTGTGTCCGATTATTCCCCATCAGAGGAAGTGTGAGTTCTATTGTTAATGGTAATGAGTAAACAAAACTTTACTCATCCTTTTCTCAAAGGGCCAAGGAACAGACCTGAGGGAGGAGAAGAGTAGCATACCATCTTTTACACCCACGCATGAACGCATTCTAGCATACAAGCACACATGCACACGTGCACACACATAACCTACTGCCGTGGTTACTGAGCTTCCCAGACAATTTATTTTCCTGAGATATTACTGGTTCCGCTTCACTGAGCTGTGATGGACAGAAAATAGTTTGAAACAGTATAAAGCTAATTATAGTGAAAACATCCAGGAATAACTTGTAGGTGATCATTGTAAATAAGAATTTGTTGTTAACTGACTTGCCTAGTTAAATAAAAGTAAAATAAAATATTTAAATATATTCCCTACCAGAACAAATGAAAGCCACTCTCGTGCATCACAACGGAGAGTGATTAGAATGTTTGTGTGGAAATGGAACACAGGGGAACAAACTATACCGTAAGAGGGTTGTTCATTCCTTCAGCACACCAAGTAGGGTTAAACGGTAACCTTTGGTCTTATCTAACCCTCTCCTGGCTCCACTAGCAGTATCTAGAGGGTCATTTGCATCCTAGACAGTAGCCTTGAGGCCTTTTGAATGAGGAAAGTGTGTGTGTGTGTGTGTGTGTGTGTGTGTGTGTGTGTGTGTGTGTGTGTGTGTGTGTGTGTGTGTGTGTGTGTGTGTGTGTGTGTGTGTGTGTGTGTGTGTGTGTGTGTGTGTGTGTGTGTGTGTACCGCTCCAGTGTGTGTGTGTGTATGTACCACTCCAGTGTGTGTGTGTGCTGTGATTCTGGGTCAATTAACATTCCAGCCTAGATTCTCAGGGGTTTAGCATGCGTGACCTGAGGCTCCAGGGCATCTTGGGATAGCCGAGGTCCGTGGTGGAGCAAGCCATCCTTCCACGCTGCTGACTTTTGACCTTCAATTGAGCATGGCTCAGGAGTTAAACAGCTAAGTAAATGTTTGAGGAGGTTAGAGAAAATGGTTCTGTTGCAGGTAGTTTTCTGTGTTGACTGAAGTGCAGAGGTCAAAAGCCTGGAGCATTGACATTGGAGATACTTGTGGTCATGTAGTATATGTTGACATCTGCTTGTCGAACATCTCATTCCAAAATCATGGGCATTAATATGGAGTTGGTCCCCCCTTTGCTGCTACAACAGCCTCCACTCTTCTGGGAAGGTTTTCCACTAGATGTTGGAACATTGCTATGGCAACTTGCTTCCATTGAGCCACAAGAGCAGGTTAGGCGATTAGGCCTGGCTCGCAGTCGCCGTTCCAATTCATCCCAAAGCTGTTCGATAGGGTTGAGGTCAGGGATTTGTGCAGGCCAATCATGTTCTTCCACACCAATCTCGACAAACCATTTCTGTATGATCTCGCTTTGTGCAGAATGTCATTGTATGTTGTAGTGTTAAGATATCTCTTCACTGGAACTAAAGGGCCCGAACCAGACCATTATTCCTCCTTCACCAAACTTTACAGTTGGCACTATGCGTTGGGGCAGGTAGCGTTCTCCTGGCATCCACTAAACCCAGATTCGTCCGTCAGACTGCCAGAGGATGAAGCATGATTCTTCACTCCAGAGAATGTGTTTCCACTGCTAGTTTCCAATGGCGGCGAACTTTAAACCACTTCAGGCGAAGCTTGGTGCATGGTGATCATAGGCCTGTGTGCGGCTGCTCGGCTCCATTTCATTTAGCACCCGATGAACAGTTCTTGTGCTGAAATTGCTTCCAGAAGCAGTTTAGAACTCAGTAGTGAGGGAAAGGGAAATACCTAGTCAGTTGTACAACTGACTGTATTCAACTGAAATGTGTTTTCTACATTTAACCCCTCTGAATCAGAGAGGTGCGGGGACTGCCTTAATTGACATACACGTCATCGGTGCCAGGGGAACCGTGGGTTAACTTCCTTGCTCAGGGGCAGAACGACACATTTTAACATTGTCAGCTCAGGGATTCGATTCAACAACCTTTTGTTTACTGGCCCAACATTCCTATCCGCAAAGCTACCTGCCGTCCCAGTGCTGCAACCAAGGACAGACGATTTTTACGCGCTACACGCTTCAGCACTCGGCGGTCCAATTCTGTGAGCTTATGTGGCCTACCACTTCGCGGCTGAACTGTTGTTGCTCCTAGACGTTTCCACTTCACAATAACAACACTTACAGTTGACCGGGGCAGCTCTAGCAGGACAGAAATTTGATGAACTGACTTGTTGAATAGGTAGCATCCTATGACGGTGCCACATTGATTTTAGACACCTGTCTGCAGTGGTTGGCTGAAATAGCCAAATCCACTCATTTGAAGGGGTCTCCACATACTTTTGTATATATAGTGTGCTTTCCTTCTTCTGAGCAATATATACTGAACAAAAAAAAAATGCACCATAAATGCACCATGTAAAGTGTTGGTCCCAATCTTCATGAGCTGAAATAAAAGATCCCCGAAATGTTCCATCGGCACAAAAAGCTTATTTCGCTCAAATATTGGTCACCCAGTGACTGGCTGGCACTGTTAGTGAGCACTTCTCATTTGGCAAGATGATCCATCCACCTGACAGGTGTGGCATATCAATAAACTGATTCAACAGCATGATCTTTATACAGTTGCATCTTGTGCTGTGGACAGTAAAAGGCCACTCTAAACTCATTCTGATTGTCTGGGCCTGGCTCCCCAGTGGTTGGGTCTGGCTATGAAGTGACTGGGCCTGGCTACAAAGTGGGCCTATGCCCTCCCAGGCCCATCCATGGCTGTGCCCCTGCTTAGTCATGTGAAATCCATAGATTAGGGCCGAATGAATTTATTTCACTTGACTGATTTCCTTATATAAACTTTAACTCAGTAAAACCATTGAAATTGTGGCATGTTGCGTTTCTATTTTTGTACAGTATAAATAATCTCATTTGGTCTCGCTTTTTTCTCTCTCGCTCTCTCTCTTATTCTATCTCTTTCTCACACACAGAAACACACACACACAAATACACACACAAATACACACACTCAGGAAACCAACCACATGACCTGCCTGAGGCAAAAGGAAATGTGAATATTGAGCGGCAACCTTTAACTGACCTCAGAGATGCAGAGCTCTCTCCATCATGATTGGACTGAAGCCAAGCCAGGGTCATCCCTACTGGGTCGAGGCCAAAGTGGGCTCATTCATGCTGGAGCAGAGCCAAAGTGATGATTCAGTCAGGAGAGCAGTGGAGGTGTTGTGAGTCCCACTAATGATGAGAGGAGAGGAGAGGAGAGGAGAGACATTGCTCTCTGAGTCGGAGCATGGGACTGAGATGCGTAAGAAAGAGTGGGATTATGTGAGAGGGGAGGATAGGGATAGAGAAAAAGACAACAATAAGGACAGATAAATACTTAGGGTTTTGTAGAGAACTAAACAGTCATTCAGTGCTTGGTTCAGACATGTTTTCATAAGAGTTAGCATTATGGAGTGGAATGGGGTAGACAGAGCACTGAATATACAGTATGCACTATACACAACTAATTACAATATGACTCACTATGGAGATGTATTTCATGCTACGTTAAAGATGCTCCAGGTCAGGAGATGTGTGAGTCAGATAGATCCAGTAGGAGTAGCGGGAAGGAACAGCCATAGCTTGTCTCTATCTGTGGGAGGGACTGCTTTGTGGATGGGAAAATGTCCTGGAAGATCAGTCATGAGGGAGGGCTGGAGGGAGAAGGTTGGAGGGAAGGACAGATGAGTTGTGTGTATTTTCCTGTGGTCTGATAGATGGAGAATGTCTGTGCACACAGATCAGAAGAGTCAGGGAGAGTTGAAAGTTGAAAACTGGGTCATGGTCTCTAAGGATGTTAACGTCTAGAGAGAGCCAAGGTTAGAGATAGTGATGCAGCAAGGGAGGAAAGTGAAACAGAATTTTTTTTGCTTCTCATACATTCCCCTAGAAAAAGGTAATTAGGAAAAGGCTGAAAAATAATATAGAAACTGAATGATTGTCTATTACAGCTGTATTGAGGAATATTCTGAAAAAAATGAATATGCAGTATTAGAGTGAGTAAGTTAGTTATAACAATTTAAATGGAGGGAGGGAGGGAGGGAGGGAGGGAGGGAGGGAGGGAGGGAGGGAGGGAGGGAGGGAGGGAGGGAGGGAGGGAGGGAGGGAGGGAGGGAGGGAGGGAGGGAGGGAGGGAGGGAGGGAGGGAGGGAGGGAGGGAGGGAGGGAGGGAGAAAAGTGAAGGCTGTAGAGACAGCAGAAAGACGAGATAAAGGGACATTCCCATTTCCCTCCTGAAGATTCTCCTCCTCTCCAAACTGCTCCCTCCCGGCATGCCTCTAACCCCACTGCTTCATGCCTGCCTGCCTCTTCTACCCTAATGCCTGCTTCTCCTTCCTGCATGCCTCTAACCCCATTGCTTCCTGCTTGCCTCTCCTCCCTCGCTGCCTGCCTGCCTCTTCTCACTGCTTCCTCCCTGCCAGCCTCTAACCCCATTGCTTCCCGCCTGCCTCTCCTCCTTGCCTTCCCATGTTTCATACAGCACTATTTTCACCCTGAACATAAAGTCCTTGTTTTTCACCCAGACCCAGTCCATACATACACACACACACGCATATATAGACCCATGAACACAGAACCCAATCACCTGCTGTCTGTCTCCCTCTCTGTAGACTCCCAAGCTAAATCCTCTCGCTAATCTTCAATTAAAACAGTGATAATAGCTGTTAGCATAACACTGCTGGCTAGTCCTTCACCCTTCCACCCAGTGACTTGCTGGCGAGCCCTCCCCCTTCCAACCAGTGACTTGCTGGCTAGGCCCACCCCTTCCACCCAGTGACTTGCTGGCTAGCCCTGCTCCCTTCCACCCAGTGACTTGCTGGCTAGTCCTCCGCCCTTGTACCCAGTGACTTGCTGGCTAGTCCTCCACCCTTCCACCCAGCGACTTGCTGGCTAGTCCTCCACCCTTCCACCCAGTGACTTGCTGGCTAGTCCTCCACCCTTCTACCCAGTGACTGGCTGGCTAGTCCTTCACCCTTCTACCCAGTGACTTGCTGGCTATCCCTACCCTTCCACCCAGTGACTTGCTGGCAATCCCTGCCCCTTCCACCCAGTGACTTGCTGGCTAGTTCTCCACCCTTCCACCCAGTGACATGATGGCTCGTCATCCACCCTTCTACCCAGTGACTTGCTGGCTAGTCCTCCACCCTTCTACCCAGTGACTTGCTGGCTAGTCCTCCACCCTTCTACCCAGTGACTTGCTGGCTATCCCTGCCCCTTCCACCCAGTGACTTTCTGGCTAGCCCTGCCCCTTCCACCCAGTGACTTGCTGGCTAGCCCTCCCCCTTCCACCCAGTGACTTGCTGGCTAGCCCTGCCCCTTCCACCCAGTGACTTGCTGGCTAGCCCTGCCCCTTCCACCCAGTGACTTGCTGGCTGGCTAGCCCTCCACCCTTCCACCCAGTGACTGGCTGGCTAGTCCTTCACCCTTCTACCCAGTGACTTGCTGGCTTGCCCTGCCCCTTCCACCCAGTGACTTGCTGGCTTGCCCTCCACCCTTCCACCCAATGACTTGCTGGCTAGCCCTGCCCCTTCCACCCAGTGACTTGCTGGCAAGCCCTGCCCCTTCCACCCAGTGACTTGCTGGCTAGCCCTGCCCCTTCCACCCAGTGACTTGCTGGCTAGCCCTCCTCCCTTCCACCCAGTGACTTGCTGGCTAGCCCTGCCCCTTCCACCCAGTGACTTTCTGGCTAGTCCTCCACCCTTACACCCAGTGACTTGCTGGCTAGTCCTCCACCCTTCTACCCAGTGACTTGCTGGCTAGCCCTGCTCCCTTCCACCCAGTGACTTGCTGGCTTGGCTTGCCCTGCCCCTTCCACCCAGTGACTTGCTGGCTAGCCCTCCACCCTTCTACCCAGTGACTTGCTGGCTAGCCCTCCAACCTTCTACCCAGAGACTTGCTGGCTAGTCCTCCACCCTTGTACCCAGTGACTGGCTGGCTAGTCCTCCACCCTTCTACCCAGTGACTTGCTGGCTACATTTAACATTTACATTTAAGTCATTTAGCAGACGCTCTTATCCAGAGCGACTTACAAATTGGTGAATTCACCTTCTGACATCCAGTGGAACAGCCACTTTACAATAGTGAGTCCTCCACCCTTCTACCCAGTGACTTGCTGGCTAGTCCTCCACCCTTCTACCCAGTGACTGGCTGGCTCGTCTTCCACCCTTCTACCCAGTGACTTGCTGGCTAGTCCTTCACCCTTCTACCCAGTGACTGGCTGGCTAGTCCTCCACCCTTCTACCCAGTGACTGGCTGGCTAGTCCTTCACCCTTCTACCCAGTGACTGTCTGGCTAGTCCTCCACCCTTCTACCCAGTGACTGGCTGGCTAGTCCTCCACCCTTCTACCCAGTGACTGGCTGGCTAGCCCTCCCCTTCCACCCAGTGACTGGCTGCCTAGCCCTCCCCTTCCACCCAGTGACTGGGCTGGCTATCCCTAGACCCCTTCACCCTGAATCCATCCCTCCATCCCTCCACACCTCTACCCTGAATCCATCCCTCCATCCCTCTCCTTTTAAATCTGTATAAGGAGACTGACGCAAGCACACTAGCAAGCACACACACACACACACATACACACACAGGCAAACATTGTCGACCGGATTGACCTAAATTGAGCCCCACTTCACAAACTAATTTGTGTTTAACACAAAGAGGGATTAGTGCAGATTAGGATGACAGGGTCTGAGGGTAACAGGCCCGGGCCAATTAGAATCACTGAATGCATCCCAAATTGCACCCTATTCCCTATGTAGTGCACTACTTTGGAACAGAGCCCTATGGGCCCTGGTTAAAAGTAGTACACTAAGTAGGGAAGGTGTGTTATTTGGGATGCAGTCACCGCCTTTACAAAGACACCAATAGGGCTAATCCAGCCAGCCATGCTGCAGAGGCTAACACTGGAATCTGAGATATATGGCTCCGAAATGTTACAACACTACAGAACTGTTATGTACAGCAGTTGTCACGAGACCTGCGTTCAAAAAGTATTTGTTTTCTTTCAAATACGTTAGCTGTGCTCAATTAAAGTTGCCTGGCGCAATAGAATCAATGAGATAACCATCAACCTAAATCTGCTAATAATCTTCATTGAACTTGTATCACTTGTAAGGCTTTGACTGCCCTCCTCCTCCTATAATACAGTCGTGGCCAAAAGTTTTGAGAATGACACAAATATACATTTTCACAAAGTTTGCTGCTTCAGTGTCTTTAGATATTTTTGTCAGATGTTACTATGGAATACTGAAGTATAATTACAAGCATTTCATAAGTGTCAAAAGCTTTTATTGACAATTTCATGAAGTTGATGCAAAGAGTCCATATTTGCAGTGTTGACCCTTCTTTTTCAAGACCTTTGCAATCCGCCCTGGCATGCTGTCAATTAACTTCTGGGCCACATCCTGACTGATGGCAGCCCATTCTTTCATAATCAATGCATGGAGTTTGTCAGAATTTGTGGGGTTTTGTTTGTCCACCCGCTTCTTTAGGATTGACCACAAGTTCTCAATGGGATTAAGGTCTGGGGAGTTTCCTGGCCATGGACCAAAAATATCCTTGTTTTGTTCCCCGAGCCACTTAGTTGCCACTTTTGCTTTATGGCAAGGTGCTACATCATGCTGGAAAAGGCATTGTTCGTCACCAAACTATTCCTGGATGGTTGGGAGAAGTTGCTCTCAGAGGATGTTGGTACCATTCTTTATTCATGGCTGTGTTCTTAGGCAAATTTGTGAGAGAGCCCACTCCCTTGGCTGAGAAGGAACCCTACACATGAATGGTATCAGGGTGCTTTGCTGTTGGCATGACACAGGACTGATGGTGGCGCTCACCTTGTCTTCTCCGGACAAACTTTTTATCCAGATGCCCCAAACTATCGAAAAGGGGATTCATCAGAGAAAATGACTTTACCCAAGTCCTCAACAGTCCAATTCCTGTACCTTTTGCCAAATAATAGTCTGTCCCTGATGTTTTTCCTGGAGAGAAGTGGCTTCTTTGCTGCCCTTCTTGACACCAGGCCATCATCCAAAGGTCTCCGCCTCACTGTGCGTGCAGATGCACTCACCACCTGCCTGCTGCCATTCCTGAGCAAGCTCTGTACTGGTGGTGCCCCGATCCCGCAGCTGAATCAACTTTAGTAGACGGTCCTGGCGCTTGCTGGACTTTCTTGGGCGCCCTGAAGCATTCTTCACAACAATTGAACCACTCTCCTTGAAGTTCTTGATGATCCGATAAATGGTTGATTTAGGTGCAATCTTACTGGCAGCAATATCCTTGCCTGTGAAGCCCTTTTTGTGCAAAGCAATGATGACGGCACGTGTTTCCTTGCACGTAACCATGGTTGACAGAGGAAGAATAATGATTCCAAGCACCATCCTCCTTTTGAAACTTCCGGTCTGTTATTCAAATTCAATCAGCATGACATAGTGATCTCCATCCTTGTCCTCGTCAACACTCACACCTGTGTTAACGAGAGAATCACTGACATGATGTCAGCTGGTCCTTTTGTGGCAGGGCTGAAATGCAGTGAAATGTTTTTTGGGGGGGGGATTCAGTTAATTTGCATGGCAAAGAGGGACTTTGCAATTAATTGCAATTCATCTGATCACTCTTCATAACATTCTGGAGTATATACAAATTGCCATTATACAAACTGAGGCAGCAGACTTGGAAAATTAATATTTGTTTCATTCTCAAAACATTTGGTCATGACTGTACATAATATAATATATAATCTGAGTGTGGGACGGGGGTGGATTAAGAGTGTGGGAAGGGGGGGTTATGAGTGTGGGAGGGTTGGGGCCTATGAGTGAGAACGGGGGGTCTAAGAGTGGGTGTGGTTGTGTGTGTGGGGGGGTCCATGTGTGTATGGGGGGGTCTTTGAGTGTGGCTAGGGGAGGTCTATAAGTGTGTGTGTGTGTGTGTGTGTGTGTGTGTGTGTGTGTGTGTGTGTGTGTGTGTGTGTGTGTGTGTGTGTGTGTGTGTGTGTGTGTGTGTGTGTGTGTGTGTGTGTGTGTGTGTGTGTGTGTGTGTAAAGGGGGGTTGAGCAAATTATATTGTGGTTGTTTGAATGGGTGTTCAGCACATGGTTGTGATTATGAGTGTGTGTGTCGCTGAGTGTCTAGCCTCAGATGGAGGAAAAGAAGCAGGGCTCTCATCAACTGCACAGAGACATACAGACATCCAGGCCCCATCAACTGCACAGAGACAAAAAGACATCCAGGCCCCATCAACTGCACAGAGACATACAGACATCCAGGCCCCATCAACGGCACAGAGACAAAAAGACATCCAGGCCCCCAAAGAGCAGCAGTAAAATAACAATAGTAAGACTATATACAGGAGGTACCGGTACAGTGTGTGGGGGCATCGGTTAGTCAAGGTAATTGAGGTAATATGTATATGTAGTTAGAGTTATTAAAGTGACTATGCATAGATAATAACAGAGAGTAGCAGCGGCGTAAAAGAGGGGGGGGGGGCAATGCTAATATAGCAGATATGGAGTATGACTCAGTTTCAAGTTATATTAGTCCTATGTCCAGGATTCACATGGTATTTACCATCCAACAAAATGCTTACTTGGAGGTTACTTCTCGACAGGAAATAAAATATAAGAATATGAACATAAAGTCAATTGCTCAGTAGAATAGAATAAGCATTTTAGCAAAAGTATAATACAGGAAGACACAATTTATAGTCATTTACATGTTGGAAAGTGTATAAACTAAGCAGTATAATAAGAGTCTGGTAGCAGCAGTTGTGATGTGTCTGTTTAGGTGTGTGTCTATGTGGGTGTGTCTGTGTAGGTGTGTGTTTGTGTAGGTGTGTGTCTATGTGGGTATGTGTCTGTCTAGGTGTGTGTCAGTGTGGGTGTGTGTCTATGTGGGTGTGTGTCTTTGTAGGTGTGTGTCTGTGTAGGTGTGTGTCTGTGTAGGTGTGTGTCTATGTGGGTATGTGTCTGTGTAGTTGTGTGTCCATGTGTGTGGGTGTGTGTCTGTGTAGGTGTGTGTTCAAGTGGGTGTCTGTGTGGCTATGTGTCTGTGTAGGTGTGTGTCCATGTGGGTGTGTGTCTGTGTGGGTGTGGGTCTATGTGGGTGTCTGTGTGTGTGTGTGTGTGTGTGTGTGTGTGTGTGTGTGTGTGTGTGTGTGTGTGTGTGTGTGTGTGTGTGTGTGTGTGTGTGTGTGTGTGTGTGTGTGTGTGTGTGTGTGTGTGTGTGTGTGTGTCTATATGCGTGTCTGTGTGGGTGTGGGTGTGTGTCTATGTGGGTGTGTGTTTGTGTGGGAGTGTGTCAGTGTGGGTGTGTGTGTGTCTATGTGGGTGTGTGTCTGTGTGGGTGTGTGTCAGTGTGGGTGTGTGTCTGTGTGGGTGTGTATCTATGTGGGTGTGTGTCTGTGTGGGTGTGTGTCTGTGTGGGGGTGTGTCTGTGTAGGTGTGTGTCTGTGTGGGTGTGTATCTATGTGGGTGTGTGTCTGTGTGTCTGTGTGGGTGTGTGTCTGTGTAGGTGTGTGTCTGTGTGGGTGTGTATCTATGTGGGTGTGTGTCAGTTTAGGTGTGTGTCTGTGTGGGTGTGTGTGGCAGAGATACAGTTTAGAGAGTGAAGCTGCATGTCACCGGTCGGGGGTCAGTCCTAGTCAGAGGAGCGGAGCGTGTCTCTCTCTCTCTCTGAGGCACAGTTAACAAGCTGCCTGCGGGGCAGAAGATAAAAACAGTCCAACTCCTCGCCAGCTGTTGGACGTCCTGCTTAACTTTGCTAATTACAAACTCAGTGGGCATCCTCTCTGTCCAGACTCCCCCTGCACACACACACACACTCACACACACTCATACATGCATATGAACAGGCAGACACGTGCACACACACACACAGGCATGCGCACACACATAAACACCCCACACACACCATGTCCCTGTCACGTTCTGACCATCGTTCGTGTGTGTTTTCCTTGTTTTAGTGTTGGTCAGGACGTGAGCTGGGTGGGCATTCTATATTGTGTGTCTGGTTTGTCTATTTCTATGTTTGGCCTGATATGGTTCTCAATCAGAGGCAGGTGTTAGTCATTGTCTCTGATTGGGAACCATATTTAGGTAGCCTGTTTTGTGTTTGGTTTTGTGGGTGATTGTTCCTGTCTTTGTGTTTGTGGCACCAGATAGGACTGGTTTGGGTTTTTCACATTTCTTGTTTTGTAGATTGTTGTGCTTTCATCTTTATTAAAGATGTACAAAACTAACCACGCTGCATTTTGGTCCGTCTCTCTTTCACCAGAAGAAAACCGTTACAGTCCCATCCTGCCTGTCCCGTCCGACCCCCACCTCTGCTCCATCTGCTAGCAAGCTCTTTAATTAGGAGCAGCTCTTTAGTTGATGAAAGAGAGTGAAGGCTTGAAAACTTCAAACCAACGTCTGACTCCAAACCACGGCACGTCTGCGCTGTGCTGCACTCAACCCCACATACAACTGCCAATGAAATGGGCCTCCTCCCTCCTTCATTAATATTAGATAACAGTGGCTATGCTAGCTACCTCGTCATGTCAGACGTCATTCATCAATGGGGCGTCTAAGGTAAACCAAGTGTGCCTCCATAAAAATACTTTTCCTGAAGCTATGTTGTTCTTTGCTTGCTGGACTTGTTCTCTCTCTGTGGTTGTTTTGGTTTGTAGATTAAGGTCTTTGCTTGGGACTGTTGTTTGGACTAGCTAGCAGGCTGGCAGGAGCACTGAACTTGTCACTGACTGGTACCTTCATTGGGGGTTTGGTAGACTTGTGTGTGTATATGTGTGTGTGTGGGGGGGGGGGTCAGTTCTTTGCTGTGGAGGAAGAATAGTGGCCTTGTGGAATATTGATAGTTTTGATCTGTTGTCAACATTCCCCATCATTTGTTGTCTTGTCTGAGACAACACTCCAACTATTTCCCTCCTCACTCCTCATTCGGATGGAGTGTCTGACCTTCATTCAGATGGAGTGTCTGACCTTCATTCAGATGGAATGTCTGACCTTCATTCAGATGGAGTGTCTGACCTTCATTCAGATGGAGTGTCTGACCTTCATTCGGATGGAGTGTCTGACCTTCATTCGGATGGAGTGTCTGACCTTCATTCGGATGGAGTGTCTGACCTTCATTCGGATGGAGTGTCTGACCTTCATTCGGATGGAATGCCCGACCTTCATTCGGATGGAGTGCCTGGCCTTCATTCAGATGGAGTGCCTGGCCTTCATTCAGATGGAGAGCCTGACCTTCATTCAGATGGAGTGCCTGACCTTCATTCAGATGGAGTGCCTGACCTTCATTCAGATGGAGTGCCTGACCTTCATTCAGATGGAGTGCCTGACCTGAATTCAGATGGAGTGCCTGGCCTTCATTCAGATGGAGTGCCTGGCCTTCATTCAGATGGAGTGCCTGACCTGAATTCAGATGGAGTGCCTGACCTGAATTCAGATGGAGTGCCTGGCCTGAATTCAGATGGAGTGCCTGACCTGAATTCAGATGGAGTGCCTGGCCTGAATTCAGATGGAGTGCCTGGCCTGAATTCAGATGGAGTGCCTGGCCTTCATTCAGATGGAGTGCCTGACCTTCATTCAGATGGAGTGCCTGACCTTCATTCAGATGGAGTTCCTGGCCTTCATTCAGATGGAGTGCCTGACCTTCATTCAGATGGAGTGCCTGGCCTTCATTCAGATGGAGTGCCTGGCCTTCATTCAGATGGAGTGCCTGACCTTCATTCAGATGGAGTGCCTGACCTTCATTCAGATGGAGTGCCTTGCCTTCATTCAGATGGAGTGTCTGACCTTCATTCAGATGGAGTGTCTGACCTTCATTCAGATGGAGTGCCTGGCCTTCATTCAGATGGAGTGCCTGACCTTCATTCAGATGGAGTGCCTGGCCTTCATTCAGATGGAGTGTCTGACCTTCATTCAGATGGAGTGCCTGACCTTCATTCAGATGGAGTGCCTGGCCTTCATTCAGATGGAGTGCCTGGCCTTCATTCAGATGGAGTGCCTGGCCTTCATTCAGATGGAGTGCCTGACCTTCATTCAGATGGAGTGCCTGGCCTTCATTCAGATGGAGTGCCTGACCTTCATTCAGATGGAGTGCCTGACCTTCATTCAGATGGAGTGCCTGACCTTCATTCAGATGGAGTGCCTGACCTTCATTCAGATGGAGTGCCTGGCCTTCATTCAGATGGAGTGCCTGGCCTTCATTCAGATGGAGTGCCTGGCCTTCATTCAGATGGAGTGCCTGGCCTTCATTCAGATGGAGTGCCTGACCTTCATTCAGATGGAGTGCCTGACCTTCATTCAGATGGAGTGTCTGACCTTCATTCAGATGGAGTGCCTGACCTTCATTCAGATGGAGTGTCTGACCTTCATTCAGATGGAGTGTCTGACCTTCATTCAGATGGAGTGTCTGACCTTCATTCAGATGGAGTGCCCGGCCTTCATTCAGATGGAGTGCCCGACCTTCATTCAGATGGAGTGCCCGACCTTCATTCAGATGGAGTGCCTGACCTTCATTCAGATGGAGTGCCTGACCTTCATTCAGATGGAGTGTCTGACCTTCATTCAGATGGAGTGCCTGACCTGAATTCAGATGGAGTGTCTGACCTTCATTCAGATGGAGTGTCTGACCTTCATTCAGATGGAGTGCCTGACCTTCATTCAGATGGAGTGCCTGACCTTCATTCAGATGGAGTGTCTGACCTTCATTCAGATGGAGTGCCTGACCTTCATTCAGATGGAGTGCCTGACCTGAGCCACTTTCCTGTCTGTGTCCAAAAGGCACCCTATGCACATAGGCCTGCCGGTCACTGGAGTAGCAGATGGTGACGGTTCCTCATTCTAATCTAATCACCTCCTCTGTGTCATACCCTGATCTGTTTCACCTGTCTTTGTGATTGTCTCCACTCCCCTCCAGGTGTTGCCCATCTTCCCCATTATCCCCAGTGTATTTATACCTGTGTTCTCATTTTGTCAGTTGCCAGTTAATTTTGTTTGTCAAGTCTACCTGTGTTTTCTCCTTGCTCTTGTCTTTTCTAAAGTTCCTGTTTTTTAGTTTTCTGTTTTTGACCTTTCTTCCTGCCCTGAGCCTGAGCCTGTTTGCTGTTCTGTACCTTGTCCCACTACCCTGGAAAACTGACCTCTGCCTGCCCTTGACCTGTTGTATTGCCTGCCCCCTGTTCTAGTAAAAAAAGTGTTGTTACTTCGACACTATCTGCATCTGGGTCTTCCCTGAAACGTGATACTCTGTGCTGGTTCCTCATTCTAATGTAATCACCTCCTCTGTGTTGGTTCCTCAATCTAATATAATCACCTCCTCTGTGCTGGTTCCTCAATCTAATCTAATCACCTCCTCTGTGCTGGTGCCTCAATCTAATCTAATCACCTACTCTGTGCTGGTGCCTCATTCTAATCTAATCACCTCCTCTGTGCTGGTTCCTCAATCTAATCACCTCCTCTGTGCTGGTTCCTCATTCTAATCTAATCACCTCCTCTGTGCTGGTTCCTCATTCTGATCTAATCACCTCCTCTGTGCTGGTTCCTCATTCTGATCTAATCACCTCCTCTGTGCTGTTTCCTCATTCTGATCTAATCACCTCCTCTGTGCTGTTTCCTCATTCTAATCTAATCACCTCTGTGCTGTTTCCTCATTCTAATCTAATCACCTCTGTGCTGTTTCCTCATTCTAATCTAATCACTTCTGTGATGGTTCCTCATTCTAATCTAATCACCTCCTCTGTGCTGGTGCCTCATTCTAATCTAATCACCTCCTCTGTGCTGGTTCCTCATTCTAATCTAATCACCTCCTCTGTGCTGGTTCCTCATTCTAATCTAATCACCTCTGTGCTGGTTCCTCATTCTAATCTAATCACCTCCTCTGTGCTGGTTCCTCATTCTAATCTAATCACCTCCTCTGTGTGTTTGAAAAGGGCAGCTGACAGGGAATCACTGGAGTCTGACAACATTGGAGACAGGCTCAACAAATGTGTACCAAATGCAAACCTATTTCCTATATAGTGAACTACTTTTGACCAAGGCCCTTGACCAGGGTTTCTAAGGCTCTGGTTAAAAGTACTGCACTGATAGGGAATAGGGTGCAATATGGGACACAAGCACTGTTCAACTGCCAGGCAACGGACTCATTACCAAATTCCTAGATGTAATTAGAAAGCTGATGATAGCGCACCTCGATAATGTTTAGCGTTTAACAGACTTCACCAACACTATGCTACTTTAAAGTGAAAATAATACATAACCAACCTAGCTAATTCAACAACCCCTCCTCTCTCACCCTCTCCTTATCACATGTGCCATTTATCACAAACTCAACCTTAACCACACCCAAGCAAAACAAACTTAGAACAGTAGAAATTGCAGGGCGAACCAACGCCTTTCCTTTGAGTGAGAGCCTAATTAAAAGACCAAACAGGACTATTTCAAAGCGAGAGATAGAGGGGTGTAAACAATGTTATGAGGCTGCCAGCTACACCTTGCGCACGCCTGCCTGCAGGGACTCACTGTTATTACACTATATCCCAAATGGCACCCTATTCCCTATAGGCCCTGGTCAAAAGTAAATAAAATAAAATGTTAATGTGAAATGCTAACCTTAATGTGAAATGCTTACTTTTTTCCCCCTCATTTTTATTTTATTTTATTTAACCTTCATTTAACTAGGCAAGTCAGTTCAGAACAAATTCTTATTTACAATGACGGCCTACACCGGCCAAACCTGGACGACGCTGGGCCAATTGTGCGCCGCCCTATGGGACTCCCAATCATGAACGGTTATAATACAGCCTGGATTACAAGCCCTTAACCAATAATGCAGTTCAAGAAATAGAGTTAAGAAAATATTTACTAAACAAACTAAAGTAAAAAATGAAATAAAAAGTTACACAATAAAGAGGCTATATACGGGGTACAGGTTAGTCAAGGTAATTTGTACATGTAGGTAGGGGTAAAGTGACTATGCATAGATAATAAACAGCTAGTAGCAGCAGTGTAAAAACAAAGGGGGGTCAATGTAAATAGTCCAGGTGGCCATTTGACTCATTGTTCATCAGTCTTATGGCGGTATGCAAATTGGAGTGGGTCTAGGGTTTCTGGGATGATGGTGTTGATGTGAGTCATGACCAGCCTTTCAAAGCATTTCATGGCTACAGATGTGAGTGCTACGGGTCAGTAGTCATTTAGGCAGGTTACCTTCACTTTCTTGGGCACAGGGACTATGGTGGTCTGCTTGAAACATGTAGGTATTACAGACTCAGACAGGAAGAGTTTGAAAATGTCAGTGAAGTCACTTACCAGTTGGTCCGCAAATGCTCTGAGTACACGTCCTAGTAAAGTAGTGCACTATATAGGGAATATGGTGCCACTTGGACACAGAGCGCATCCACCTTATGATGTACTCCCTATGGTGTTTCATCTCTATCCATGAGATACGCCTCTGAGTGCTGAGGTAAGCTAAGTGGCACTGAAAGCAATTCTTAAGACGTTAATAATTACGCTCTAATGACGCTAAACACATTTTATCTTATATGAAAGAGTCTGATAAAAAAAACGTATCACATATTCAACAGAGCAATGCGGTGGGGGGATTGGAATTTACAAGCACAAAGTATGAGGGAAGGAAGGCTTTTAAATCTGCTGCTGTGAGAGAAATGAGAGCGGGCGGGGGGCGCGTTACAAGGCTAGGCTGCAACATGAAGGTATGGAGCCTCAGTCCCAGTGCTTCACAGAGAGAACGCAGCATTCAGTTTTCATATCAGTGTGGGATAGGGAGTTTCATACCTTCCCAAGGATAAAGCTTTGTAAAACCATTAGTCTCTAGGTGTGGAGCTGGAAGATTTGCTGCACGGTGAGGTAGGTAGGTGTCCAAGTTATTGGACAAAACAGAGCTTATTGAGCTCCTCATAAAACATTTCCAGCTGCCTGCTTCTGATGACCTTGCTATGAACATTTATTTTTGTAGGCTTTGGATAGATGAACAGCAGCTACCTTGTCAGGAGTATTGTTAAAACTTAGGGCTGCAATCCCGTTAATGGGATCAATATGACAACAGCCAGTGAAAGTGCAGGGCGCCAAATTCAAAACAACAGAAATACCATAAATAAAATTCCTCAAACATACATGTATCTTATACCGTTTTAAAGGTAATCTTGTTGTTAATCCCACCACAGTGTCTGATTTCAAATGGGCTTTACAGTGAAAGCACCACACACAATTATGTTAGGTCACCACCAACTCACAGAAAAACACAGCCATTTTTCCAGCCAAAGAGAGGAGTCACAAAAAGCACAAATAGAGATAAAATTTATCACTAACCTTTGATGATCTTCATCAGATGACACTCATAGGACTTCATGTTACACAATACATGTATGTTTAGTTTGATAAAGTTCATATTTATATAAAAAAATCTCAGTATACATTGGCGTGTTACGTTCACTAGTTCCAAAAACATCCGGTAATATTGCAGAGAGCCTCATCATTTTACAGAAATACTCATTATAAATGTGAATGTGAATGAAAATACAATTGTTAGACATGGAAATATAGATATACCTCTCCTTAATGCAACCGCTGTGTCAGATTTCAAAAAAACTTTACGGAAAAGCAAACCATGCAATAATCTGAAAATTATCCGCCATGTTGGAGTCAACTGAAATCAGAAATAACATTATAAATATTATCTTACTTTTGATGATCTTCATCAGAATGCACTCCCAGGAATCCCAGTTCCACATTAAATGTTTGATTTAGTTCGATAATGTCCATTATTTATGTCCAAGTAGCTACTTTTGTTAGGGAGTTTAGTACACAAATCCAAACGATCATGCAGGTCCAGTTGAACATCGGATGAAAACTCCAAAGGTATATTACAGGTCGTAGAAACATTTCAAACTAAGCATAGAATCAATCTTTAGAATGTTTTTATCATACATTTTCAATAACGTTCCAACCGGAGAATTCCATTGTCTGTAGAAAAGCCCTGGAACGCAGGTCGCTATCATGTGAAATGCGCGTGACCAGGACCTGGCTCTCTGGCAGACCACTGACTCAAACAGCTCCCATCCTGCCCCACATCACAGTAGAAGCCTCATTCAAGTTTCTAAAGACCGTTGACATCTAGTGGAGGCCTTAGGAAGTGCAACATAACCAAAATCCCACTGTGTCTTCAATAGGGGCTGGGTTGAAAATCGACCAACCTCAGATTTCCCACTTCCTGTTTGGATTTCTTCTCAGGTTTTTGCCTGCCATATGAGTTATGTTATACTCACAGACATGATGATCAAACCATTTTAGAAACTTCAGAGTGTTTTTTATCCAATACTAATAATAATATACATATATTAGCAACTGGGACTGAGGAGCAGGCCGTTTACTCTGGGCACCTTTCATCCAAGCTACTCAATACTGCCCCTGCAGCCATAAGAAGTTCCTTTCCCACTATCCAAAGATGTATTCAGAAATATATTATTTGTGGGATTTGGCAACGTTATAAATATACTACTGGCTTTAACTGGAATTGGGCAAAGCTGGTAACTTCTACCATGCAAGACCATAGTAGCCTAGGCTAACCACAGCCATCAGATGTCTATGACCTTAGGCTGCTTCCCAAGAAAAGCCTTGAGAAACTGTTGCGATCCTCTGTCTTATTAGTCAGAGAAGGCTTGACACTCTCCCCATAAGCCAACATTTACTTTAGCCCTTTTCATTAACGCACACATCTGAGAGATAGCACTGAGCATCAGATCCCACTCCAAATGGTTTGTCGTGTCACGTCCAATCTGCATCTGTAGACCCATTGAGAGGTTTCTGGGCTGAGACAGGACCGGGTTAAGGAGCATTCTGGTGCATTATCCCACAGATGAGGTGTGTCAACTCTGACACTGATAAGCCAAGAGGAACAGAGCCACTGACTGAGACACCACGCTCTGTTTCCCCCTGTCCTTCTCCTGACACTCACCCATACTGAGTCCTAAATGGCACCATATTACCTACAGCACTGGTCAGTAGTGGACTATAGGGGGAGTATGGTGCCATTTGGGACACACTCCCAGTCAACTGTCTCTTTACACAAACAACAACTCCAAGAGCTTGTTTTTCTAAATAGATTTATGTTTAAGCTTAATTTTTTAAGTTTAAGCTTAAAGAACAATCTTTGTAGATTGAATCTGGAAGACGAGAGGAGATAGAGCAGACAGGCGGAGCTGACATCTAGAGCAGACAGGCGGAGCTGACATCTAGAGCAGACAGGCGGAGCTGACATCTAGAGCAGACAGGCAGAGCTGACATCTAGAGCAGACAGGCGGAGCTGACATCTAGAGCAGACAGGCGGAGCTGACATCTAGAGCAGACAGGCGGAGCTGACATCTAGAGCAGACAGGCGGAGCTGACATCTAGAGCAGACAGGCGGAGCTGACATCTAGAGCAGACAGGTGGAGCAGACAGGAGGAGCAGACAGGAGGAGCAGACAGGAGGAGCAGATAGGTAAAAGCAGACATCTAGAGCAGACAGGTTGAGCAGACAGGCAGAGCAGACAGGTAGAGCAGACAGGCAGAGCAGACAGGCAGAGCTGACAGGCAGAGCCGACAGTTAGAGCAGACAGTTAGAGCAGACAGTTAGAGCAGACAGGCAGAGCAGACAGGCAGAGTAGACAGGCAGAGTAGACAGTTAGAGCAGACAGGCTGAGCAGACAGGCAGAGCCGACAGTTAGAGCAGACAGTTAGAGCAGACAGTTAGAGCAGACAGGCAGAGTAGACAGGCAGAGTAGACAGTTAGAGCAGACAGTTAGAGCAGACAGGCTGAGCAGACAGGCAGAGCAGACAGGCAGAGCTGACATCTAGAGCAGACAGGCGGAGCTGACATCTAGAGCAGACAGGCGGAGCTGACATCTAGAGCAGACAGGTGGAGCAGACAGGAGGAGCAGACAGGAGGAGCAGATAGGTAAAAGCAGACATCTAGAGCAGACAGGTTGAGCAGACAGGCAGAGCAGACAGGTAGAGCAGACAGGCAGAGCAGACAGGCAGAGCCGACAGGCAGAGCCGACAGTTAGAGCAGACAGTTAGAGCAGACAGTTAGAGCAGACAGGCAGAGTAGACAGGCAGAGTAGACAGTTAGAGCAGACAGGCTGAGCAGACAGTTAGAGCAGACAGTTAGAGCAGACAGTTAGAGCAGACAGGCAGAGTAGACAGGCAGAGTAGACAGTTAGAGCAGACAGTTAGAGCAGACAGGCTGAGCAGACAGGCAGAGCAGACAGGTAGAGCAGACAGGCAGAGCAGACAGGCAGAGCAGACAGGCAAGATCAGTGGTTGTTTGTGGCTCCCCAGTGTTCGATTAAATCCATTGCTTAGCTAACTACTGTCCTCATTCTGATGGAAAATCATTTCAGATTATGTTCAAGTAGTAAATCAGGCGCTGATAGCATTTGGAAGGTGACTCAATCAACGCAAGGTCTCTCCAAGAATTGCACAGGGCGAGAGGGAACGAGAGAGAGAGAGTGAGAGAGAGAGAAGGGGAAGGGATAGAGAGAGGGAGAGAAGAGAGAGGGAGAGAGGGAGATAAGGGAGAGAGAGAGGGAGAGGGAGAGATAAGGGGAGAGAGAGAGTGAGAGAAGGGATAGGGAGAGAGGGAGACAGAGAGGGAGATAAGGGGAAAGGATAGGGGGATAGAGGGATAGAGGGAGAGAGAGAGGGGGGAGGGGAACTGTAAGAGGGGTAGAGAGCAGAGGAGGCTGGTATGCTATAGGAGGATGGGCTCATTGCAATGGCTGGAATGGTATTGATGGAATGGAGTCAAACATGTGGTTTCCATATGTTTGATATGTTTTACACCGTTCCAAGGATTCCATTCCATTCATTACAATGAGCCTGTCCTGCTACATCTCCTCCCACCAGCCTCCTTTGGTAGAGAGAGGAGCTAATTGAATCCATTTTAATTTCCCTGTTTGTTCAATCATGCTGCAGAGGAGATGCAGATGTATTGGACCTGGGAAGAACCAATGAAGCGTCTCCCTTCTCTGACTCCATGGAAACATTGGGACATTTCTGATTCAAACAGAACACATGTGCTTTCATTCTTTTCTCTGTATGTTCTCTTATGATGCAGCAATCGTCAATCTCTCTCTTTCAGCATGGGAAGTGCAATCTCCTACCTAAGTGTTAAAGATACTCTTTCTTTTTTATTTTCTGATATAACACAAAGAAAACAGGACCTGACCTGGGTTTAGATAGTCTTGTGTGGTCCAGACCTACAGTAGGCCTGGTGAGCCCCTCCTCTCCTATCTGTCTCTGCTGCAGTAAGTCCAGCATATGTTAGCTAGCTAACTTTCACTACCCTTTCTTCCATCATGTGTGATCTCCTACGTGCCAGGTGATCCAGATCAGCAGAGAGCCAGAGGTCAGCAGAGAGCCAAATCAAATCAAATGTATTTATATAGCCCTTCGTACATCAGCTGATATCTCAATGTGCTGTACAGAAACCCAGCCTAAAACCCCAAACAGCAAGCAATGCAGGTGTAGAAGCACGGTGGCTAGAAAAAACTCCCTAGAAAGGCCAAAACCTAGGAAGAAACCTAGAGAGGAACCAGGCTATGTGGGTTGGCCAGTCCTCTTCTGGCTGTGCCGGGTGGAGATTATAACAGAACATGGCCAAGATGTTCAAATGTTCATAAATGACCAGCATGATCCAATAATAATAAGGCAGAACAGTTGAAACTGGAGCAGCAGCATGGCCAGGTGGACTGGGGACAGCAAGGAGTCCTGAGGCATGGTCCTAGGGCTCAGGTCCTCCGAGAGAGAAAGAAAGAGAGAAAGAGAGAATTAGAGAGAGCACACTTAAATTCACACAGGACACCGAATAGGACAGGAGAAATACTCCAGATATAACAAACTGACCATCGCCCCCCGACACATAAACTACTGCAGCATAAATACTGGAGGCTGAGACAGGAGGGGTCAGGAGACACTGTGGCCCCATCCGAGGACACCCCCGGACAGGGCCAAACAGGAAGGATATAACCCCACCCACTTTGCCAAAGCACAGCCCCCACACCACTAGAGGGATATCTTCAACCACCAACTCACCATCCTGAGACAAGGCTGAGTATAGCCCACAAAGATCTCCACCACGGCACAACCCAAGGGGGGGGCGCCAACCCAGACAGGATGATCACATCAGTGACTCAACCCACTCAGGTGACGCACCCCTCCCAGGGACAGTATGAGAGAGCCCCAGTAAGCCAATGACTCAGCCCCTGCAATAGGGTTGGAGGCAGAGAATCCCAGTGGAAAGAGGGGAACCGGCCAGGCAGAGACAGCAAGGGCGGTTCGTTGCTCCAGAGCCTTTCCGTTCACCTTCCCACTCCTGGGCCAGACTACACTCAATCATATGACCCACTGAAGAGATAAGTCTTCAGTAGAGACTTAAAGGTTGAGACCGAGTTTGCGTCTCTGACATGGGTAGGCAGACCGTTCCATAAAAATGGAGCTCTATAGGAGAAAGCCCTGCCTCCAGCTGTTTGCTTAGAAATTCTAGGGACAATTAGGAGGCCTGCGTCTTGTGACCGTAGCGTACGTGTAGGTATGTACGGCAGGACCAAATCAGAGAGATAGGTAGGAGCAAGACCATGTAATGCTTTGTAGGTTAGCAGTAAAACCTTGAAATCAGCCCTCAAGCCAGAGATCAGCTGGAGGGCTTGGCAAAGAGAGGCATAGACTGCTGCACACTTTCATTACTATACAGCAGTTGAGGGCTGTATCTAAAATGACACCCTATTCCCTATTTAGGGCTCTACTTGACAAGAGCCCATGGGCCTAAAAAAGTGTACTATATAGAGAGTAGGGTGCTGTTTCGGACACAGACCAGGTTCCGTGGGCTAAAAACTAATACATCAAGCCACATGCTGTGCTGTATGACAGGTCCTCATTGAGACGCCTGTGTTACCTCATTGAGAGGCCTGTGCTACATCATTGAGAGGCCTATGTTACCTCATTGAGAGGCCTATGTTACCTCATTGAGAGGCTTATGTTACTTCATTGAGAGGCCTGTGCTACATCATTGAGAGGCCTATGTTACCTCATTGAGAGGCCTATGCTACCTCATTGAGAGGCTTATGTTACTTCATTGAGAGGCTTATGTTACTTCACTGAGAGGCCTATGTTACCTCATTGAGAGGCCTATGTTACCTCATTGAGAGGCTTATGTTACTTCATTGAGAGGCCTATGTTACCTCATTGAGAGGTTTATGTTACCTCATTGAGAGGCCTATATTATCTCATTGAGAGGCCTATGATACCTCATTGAGAGGATTATGTTACTTCATTGAGAGGCCTATGTTACATAATTGAGAGGTTTATGTTACTTCATTGAGAGGCCTATGTTACCTAATTGAGAGGCTTATGTTACTTCATTGAGAGGCCTATGTTACCTCATTGAGAGGCCTATGTTACCTCATTGAGAGGCCTATGTTACATAATTGAGAGGTTTATGTTACTTCATTGAGAGGCCTATGTTACCTCATTGAGAAGCTTATGTTACTTCATTGAGAGGCCTATGTTACCTCATTGAGAGGCCTATGTTACCTCATTGAGAGGCCAATGTTACCTCATTGAGAGGCCTATGTTACCTCATTGAGAGGCCTATGTTACCTCATTGAGAGGCCTATGTTACCTCATTGAGAGGCCTATGTTACCTAATTGAGAGGCCTATGTTACCTCATTGAGAGGCCTATGTTACCTCATTGAGAGGCGTATGTTACCTCATTGAGAGGCCTATGTTACCTCATTGAGAGGCGTATGTTACCTCATTGAGAGGCGTATGTTACCTCATTGAGAGGCCTATGTTACCTCATTGAGAGGCCTATGTTACCTCATTGAGAGGCCTATGTTACCTCATTGAGAGGCCTATGTTACCTCATTGAGAGGCCTATGTTACCTCATTGAGAGGCCTATGTTACCTCATTGAGAGGCCTATGTTACCTCATTGAGAGGCCTATGTTACCTCATTGAGAGGCCTATGTTACCTCATTGAGAGGTGTATGTTACCTCATTGAGAGGCTTATGTTACTTCATTGAGAGGCCTATGTTACCTCATTGAGAGGCCTATGTTACCTCATTGAGAGGCCTATGTTACCTCATTGAGAGGCCTATGTTACCTCATTGAGAGGCGTATGTTACCTCATTGAGAGGCTTATGTTACTTCATTGAGAGGCCTATGTTACCTCATTGAGAGGATTATGTTACTTCATTGAGAGGCCTATGTTACCTCATTGAGAGGCCTATGTTACATAATTGAGAGGTTTATGTTACTTCATTGAGAGGCCTATGTTACCTCATTGAGAGGCTTATGTTACTTCATTGAGAGGCCTATGTTACCTCATTGAGAGGCCTATGTTACCTCATTGAGAGGCCTATGTTACCTCATTGAGAGGCCTATGTTACCTCATTGAGAGGCCTATGTTACCTCATTGAGAGGCCTATGATACCTCATTGAGAGGCTTATGTTACTTCATTGAGAGGCCTATGTTACCTCATTGAGAGGATTATGTTACTTCATTGAGAGGCCTATGTTAACTCATTGAGAGGCCTATGTTACATAATTGAGAGGTTTATGTTACTTCATTGAGAGGCCTATGTTACCTCATTGAGAGGCTTATGTTACTTCATTGAGAGGCCTATGTTACATTTAACATTTACATTTAAGTCATTTAGCAGACGCTCTTATCCAGAGCGACTTACAAATTGGTGAATTCACCTTCTGACATCCAGTGGAACAGCCACTTTACAATAGTGTTACCTCATTGAGAGGTTTATGTTACCTCACTGAGAGGCCTATATTACCTCATTGAGAGGCCTATGTTACCTCATTGAGAGGCCTATGTTACCTCATTGAGAGGCCTATGTTACCTCATTGAGAGGCCTATGTTACCTCATTGAGAGGCCTATGTTACCTCATTGAGAGGCCTATGTTACCTCATTGAGAGGCCTATGTTACCTCATTGAGAGGCCTATGTTACCTCATTGAGAGGCCTATGTTACCTCATTGAGAGGCCTATGTTACCTCATTGAGAGGCCTATGTTACCTCATTGAGAGGCGTATGTTACCTCATTGAGAGGCTTATGTTACCTCATTGAGAAGCCTATGTTACCTCATTGAGAGGCCTATGTTACCTCATTGAGAGGCCTATGTTACCTCATTGAGAGGCCTATGTTACCTCATTGAGAGGCGTATGTTACCTCATTGAGAGGCCTATGTTACCTCATTGAGAGGCCTATGTTACCTCATTGAGAGGCCTATGTTACCTCATTGAGAGGCCTATGTTACTTCATTGAGAGGCCTATGTTACCTCATTGACAGGCCTATGTTACCTCATTGAGAGGCCTATGTTAGCTCATTGAGAGGAGTATGTTACCTCATTGAGAGGCCTATGTTACCTCATTGAGAGGCCTATGTTACCTCATTGAGAGGCCTATGTTACATAATTGAGAGGTTTATGTTACTTCATTGAGAGGCCTATGTTACCTCATTGAGAGGCTTATGTTACTTCATTGAGAGGCCTATGTTACCTCATTGAGAGGCCTATGTTACCTCATTGAGAGGCCTATGTTACCTCATTGAGAGGCCTATGTTACCTCATTGAGAGGCCTATGTTACCTCATTGAGAGGCCTATGATACCTCATTGAGAGGCTTATGTTACTTCATTGAGAGGCCTATGTTACCTCATTGAGAGGATTATGTTACTTCATTGAGAGGCCTATGTTAACTCATTGAGAGGCCTATGTTACATAATTGAGAGGTTTATGTTACTTCATTGAGAGGCCTATGTTACCTCATTGAGAGGCTTATGTTACTTCATTGAGAGGCCTATGTTACCTCATTGAGAGGTTTATGTTACCTCACTGAGAGGCCTATATTACCTCATTGAGAGGCCTATGTTACCTCATTGAGAGGCCTATGTTACCTCATTGAGAGGCCTATGTTACCTCATTGAGAGGCCTATGTTACCTCATTGAGAGGCCTATGATACATCATTGAGAGGCCTATGTTACATAATTGAGAGGTTTATGTTACTTCATTGAGAGGCCTATGTTACCTCATTGAGAAGCTTATGTTACTTCATTGAGAGGCCTATGTTACCTCATTGAGAGGCCTATGTTACCTCATTGAGAGGCCAATGTTACCTCATTGAGAGGCCTATGTTACCTCATTGAGAGGCCTACGTCACCTCATTGAGAGGCCTATGTTACCTCATTGAGAGGCGTATGTTACCTCATTGAGAGGCCTATGTTACCTCATTGAGAGGCCTATGTTACCTCATTGAGAGGCCTATGTTACCTCATTGAGAGGCCTATGTTACCTCATTGAGAGGCCTATGTTACCTCATTGAGAGGCCTATGTTACCTCATTGAGAGGCCTATGTTACCTCATTGAGAGGCCTATGTTACCTCATTGAGAGGCCTATGTTACCTCATTGAGAGGCTTATGTTACTTCATTGAGAGGCCTATGTTACCTCATTGAGAGGTCTATGTTACCTCATTGAGAGGCCTATGTTACCTCATTGAGAGGCCTATGTTACCTCATTGAGAGGCGTATGTTACCTCATTGAGAGGCCTATGTTACCTCATTGAGAGGCCTATGTTACCTCATTGAGAGGCCTATGTTACCTCATTGAGAGGCCTATGTTACCTCATTGAGAGGCCTATGTTACCTCATTGAGAGGCCTATGATACATCATTGAGAGGCCTATGTTACCTCATTGAGAGGCCTATGTTGCCTCATTGAGAGGTTTATGTTACCTCATTGAGAGGTTTATGATACCTCATTGAGAGGCCTATGTTGCCTCATTGAGACGTTTATGTTACCTCATTGAGAGGCCTATGATACCTCATTACCAACAACGACGAGTCGGCCTACAGGGAGGAGGTGAGGGCCCTCGGAGTTTGGTGTCAGGAAAATAACCTCACACTCAACGTCAACAAAACTAAGGAGATGATTGTGGACTTCAGGAAACAGCAGAGGGAACACCCCCCTATCCACATCGATGGAACAGTAGTGGAGAGAGTAGCAAGTTTTAAGTTCCTCGGCGTACACATCACAGACAAACTGAATTGGTCCACTCACACAGACAGCATCGTGAAGAAGGCGCAGCAGCGCCTCTTCAACCTCAGGAGGCTGAAGAAATTCGGCTTGTCACCAAAAGCACTCACAAACTTCTACAGATGCACAATCGAGAGCATCCTGGCGGGCTGTATCACCGCCTGGTACGGCAACTGCTCCACCCTCAACCGTAAGGCTCTCCAGAGGGTAGTGAGGTCTGCACAACGCATCACCGGGGGCAAACTACCTGCCCTCCAGGACACCTACACCACCCGATGTTACAGGAAGGCCATAAAGATCATCAAGGACATCAACCACCCGAGCCACTGCCTGTTCACCCCGCTATCATCCAGAAGGCGAGGTCAGTGCAGGTGCATCAAGGCTGGGACCGAGAGAATGAAAAACAGCTTCTATCTCAAGGCCATCAGACTGTTAAACAGCCACCACTAACATTGAGTGGCTGCTGCCAACACACTGACACTGACCCAACTCCAGCCACTTTAATAATGGGAATTGATGGGAAATGATGTAAATATATCACTAGCCACTTTAAACAATGCTACCTTATATAATGTTACTTACCCTACATTATTCCTCTCATATGCATACGTATATACTGTACTCTATATCATCGACTGCATCCTTATGTAATACATGTATCACTAGCCACTTTAACTATGCCACTTTGTTTACATACTCATCTCATATGTATATACTGTACTCGATACCATCTACTGTATCTTGCCTATGCTGCTCTGTACCATCACTCCTTCATATATCCTTATGTACATATTCTTTATCCCCTTACACTGTGTATAAGACAGTAGTTTAGGAATTGTTAGTTAGATTACTTGTTGGTTATTACTGCATTGTCGGAACTAGAAGCACAAGCATTTCGCTACACTCGCATTAACATCTGCTAACCATGTGTATGTGACAAATACAATTTGATTTGATTTGATTTGATTGATGTTACCTCATTGATAGGCCTATGATACCTCATTGAGAGGCCTATGTTACCTCATTGAGAGGCCTATGTTACCTCATTGAGAGGACTATGTTACCTCATTGAGAGGCCTATGTTACCTCATTGAGAGGTTTATGTTACCTCATTGAGAGGTTTATGTTACCTCATTGAGAGGTTTATGTTATCTCACTGAGAGGCCTATGTTACCTCATTGAGAGGCCTATGTTGCCTCATTGAGAGGCCTATGTTACCTCATTGAGAGGCCTATGTTACCTCATTGAGAGGCCTATGTTACCTCATTGAGAGGCCTATGTTGCCTCATTGAGAGGTTTATGTTACCTCACTGAGAGGCCTATGTTACCTCATTGAGAGGTTTATGTTACCTCATTGAGAGGTTTATGTTACCTCACTGAGAGGCCTATGTTACCTCATTGAGAGGCCTATGTTACCTCATTGAGAGGCCTATGTTGCCTCATTGAGAGGTTTATGTTACCTCACTGAGAGGCCTATGTTACCTCATTGAGAGGTTTATGTTACCTCATTGAGAGGTTTATGTTACCTCACTGAGAGGCCTATGTTACCTCATTGAGAGGTTTATGTTACCTCATTGAGAGGTTTATGTTACCTCACTGAGAGGCCTATGTTACCTCATTGAGAGGTTTATGTTACCTCATTGAGAGGTTTATGTTACCTCACTGAGAGGCCTATGTTACCTCATTGAGAGGTTTATGTTACCTCACTGAGAGGCCTATGTTACCTCATTGAGAGGTTTATGTTACCTCATTGAGAGGTTTATGTTACCTCACTGAGATGCCTATGTTACCTCATTGAGAGGTTTATGTTACCTCACTGAGAGGCCTATGTTACCTCATTGAGAGGTTTATGTTACCTCACTGAGAGGCCTATGTTACCTCATTGAGAGGTTTATGTTACCTCATTGAGAGGTTTATGTTACCTCATTGAGAGGCTTATGGCCTATGTCAGCCTAAACTACACATACAGTGTGCTCTTGATCATTCCCCACCTGTCTCACAGATCTGCAAACCTGCAGCACAACTGGAAATGGAAGGTGGCCCTAAATCCAACATAAAAATGACCCCACCATGAAGATAATATTTTACTTTGTCACTGAAAGCCCCTCCAGGGGTACATGTCTCTTCTGCTGTGATATTTACTTGGCCTGAAGCTCCCTGGTCTCTCTCTGTCTATCTTATTGGTGATGTAAAAGGGGAGTAAGGGCTGGCACATCTCAAAGGACTCTCTTTTCAACTCTACTTCGACAGGAGGCTCACACCCTGTGTGTGTGTGTGTGTGTGTGTGTGTGTGTGTGTGTGTGTGTGTGTGTGTGTGTGTGTGTGTGTGTGTGTGTGTGTGTGTGTGTGTGTGTGTGTGTGTGTGCTCGTGAACTGGTAAGGCTGAATCAGAGAGCTGCCAAACGTGTTGCCAGGCAACGGTGACATGCAGGAACATTGTTTTTATCGCCTATGGGCACGTAGTACATGCTGCCAGAGCGTAGGTGGCTTCTTGGGTGGGCAATCATTCTGTCCCTGTTATATTTTAAAAGCAGTCTTTCTAAATCTGAATATGTTTCATCTTTCTCTCTCTCTCTGTCTGTGTCTCTCTTGCTCTCTCTCTCTCTATGTCTTTCTCTTTTGCGCTCTCTCTCTCTCTCCCCTTGTCTCTCTCTCGCTCTGTCACTTTCTCTCTGTGTCACTCTCTCTCTCTCTCTGTCTCTCTCATTCTCTCTGTCACTCTCTCTCTCTCTCTCTCTGTCTCTCTCTCTCTCTGTCCCTCCCTCCATCTGCAGCACAAAGCAGGGGTTTGAAGTGAACTTGGTGAGGACAGACTTCCCAGTTATCACTGGAGGTCAACTTATCATTGGTAATGTTATGATAAGGAAAAACAGGAGCCATTTCCTGCTAGACAGGATATTTCATTTTCTCTGATTAATAAGGGACTGTTAACTCACATAGGGGCACTAGAGGAGCCTCCCAGTCCCTCAGACACAGACCAAAACTTAAACTCAAGTGCTAATCAGTGTATCTTTGTTATACAGCATTGCCGCTGGGGGAAAATAAACATACTTACTCAGTCCTCTTTGTTCCGGGTGGGACATAAGGCAGCAACAATATTCTACCACTGGAGTCTGTCTTTGGCCAAATCTTGTGGCCTGACCACAGGAAAGTAAAGAGGGAAGAAAATTCATTCCATCTCACGGATACACCGCAAAAAAGCCTGGGCGTCGCAAAACTTTCAGTTCAAACCACAAAAGTGAAGCTGAATAATAGCACATGTCCAACCTATGAACTTGAAGAATGCCTCTTTTGGTCGTGTTCCCCATCTTTCTGTGAAAGGGTACGTGTGTTGTGTTTGTCTATGGCGAGGGTCAGGACTGGAGCCAGTTAAACTGGTGTTTCAGAACCTGCTGTCACCAATCACCAATCACTAAGCAAAGCAGAAAGGAGAGGAGCTGGACTCCACAGTGCTAGAGGAATGCAGTGTTATGTTGAGTCCCAAATGGCACTCTAATTCCATAGGGTATTGGTCAAAAGTAGTGCACTAAATAGGGTCATTTGGGATGCTGTCTTATTAAGCAGCTGTGCTGTGCTGTGCTCTCTGCTTTGCAGTCTCCACACTAATGGGATATTAAACTTGTTAGAGAGACAAGGAAACGTTAAACACAGTGAGTCCACAGTTGGCAAGCAGATATGTACCGTAGTCTCTGCACTGTCTCATGTGGAAAGAGCGAGTGGAGGGTGTAGGAAGTGAGAGATGAGGGAAGGGAGGGAGAGAGTTCTCCTTTTTCCTTCCTCATCCCCCACAGTTTTCAGCAGATAAAGGTCACCGTTGCCTAGGTGACATGGCAGAAAAAGGGAAAGTATCTGGGCAGTCTTTTTTGCCTTATTCCTTCCCAAGCTGCAGATAGAGAAAGAGAGAGCAGAGCAGAGAGAGAGAACCGAGAGAGAGCAGAGAGAGAGAGAACAGAGAGATCCGAGAGAGCATAGCAGAGAAAGAGCAGAGTGAGAGAGAGAACGGAGAGAGAGCAGAGCAGAGAGAGAGAGAACAGAGAGAGCAGAGCAGAGAGAGAGAGAACAGAGAGAGTTGAGAGAGAGCAGAGAGAGAGCAGAGAGAGGAGAGAGAGCAGAGCAGAGAGAGAGGCGAGAGCAGAGGGAGAGCAGAGAGAGAGAGAGAGAGAACAGAGAGAGAGCCAAGAGAGAGCAGGGAGAGAGAGAGCAGAGAGAACAGAGAGAAGAGAGAGAGCAGAGCAGAGAGAACAGAGAGAGAACAGGAGAAAGAGAACAGAGAGAGAACAGAGGGAGTACAGTGAGAAAGAGAACAGAGAGAACAGAGGGAGTACAGAAAGAGAGCAGAGAGACAGAGAAAACAAAGAACAGACAGAGAGAAACAGAGAGAGAACAGAGAACAGACAGAGAAAACAGAGTGAGAGAACAGAGAACAGACAGAGAGAAAAGAGAGAGAGCACAGAGAGAGAGCCGAGAGAGAGAACAGAGCTGAGAGAGAGCAGAGAGCGAGAGAGCAGAGAGAGCCGAGAGAGAGCAGAGCAGAGAGCAGAGAGAGAGCAGATCGAGAGCAGAGAGAGAACAGAGTGAGAGAGTACAGAAAGAGAGCAGAGAGAGCAGAGATAACAGACAGAGAGAACAAGAGAACAAACAGAGAGAACAGACAGAGAAGAGAGAACAGAGAGAACAGAGTGAGAGAACAGAGAGAACAGACAGAAGAGAGAACAGTGAGAGAGAGAGAAAGCGAACAGAGAACAGACAGAGAGAACAGAGAGAACAGACAGAGAAGAGAGAACAGAGAGAACAGAGTGAGAGAGTGAGAGAACAGAGAGAACAGACAGAAGAGAGAACAGAGAGAACAGTGAGAGAGAGAGAAAACGAACAGAGAACAGACAGAGAGAACAGAGTGAGAGAACAGAGTGAGAGCAGAACAGAGCGGAGATGGAAAGCCAAAGGCATACAGTAGATAGGATTATTTTAGTCTCTCCTCTAACAGAACAAAAGGCTGTGTGGAGGGATAATACAGTGGGCTTTAATACTGTGGGACAATTAAAGTGAACTACATTCCCTCTAAAGCTGCCTAAATATGTGAAACATGCAATAATGAGCTAGCTAGGCCTTCAGAACCCAAGGCTATGGTGCTACTGCTGGAATGAGTGGGTTGTATTTTTCCTCATTCCTACTACTCAAGAGCTATGTCAAAATATTTGCAGGAGGTTTATAGGGGAAGTTTGTCTTAGGAATGATAGACTGTATGCAAAACCGTCACGTGCCTTCATGAGTTCAGCCTGGGAAACATTGGGTGTTGGTTTAAGCATAGTGTTAGAATACATTTCTTTAGAGGTCATTGTGTGTGCACACCAAATAGTTACACAAATAGTTGCAATAATATCAAAGCTCAATTGCAAATAAAGACAGGTAAGGCAAGTGATTACAGTAGAGAGGAAAAACTCATTTATTTTGCCATGAATTTCACACTGTGAAAAAAAATCTGTCACATGTACAAACAATGTTATAAAAAATTGAAACATGACAGAAAAAAATGAAAGCAAATGCACATTGGAAGTGTTTCTAAAGAAGTTTCCATCATTTTGGTGAATGCCTACAGCAAGCCAGTCAGGGAGAACACACCACACGTAAGCGAGCTGAATCCCAATAAAGGGGGAAGAGAGAGGGGGCAAAAAGAGAAATGAGAGAGGGAAAATATGACACTGAACAATCACTTGTAAATTGGAGGGGCACTCACTGTTGACTGTTGCCAGGGTAACTTATGCTCTAAAAGGAACCCTCTTATCTGATTGGTGAGGAGAAAGGTGCAGTGTTCTGTGGGCGGGTTGGTTGGTTAGGGGGTCGACATCAAGGAGCCAATGAGTTCTCCACAGAATTCCTTAAACAGTTTGTGCTTTTGTAGCCCTAGGAGGTGGGAGGTGGGCTGGAAGTTGGGCTGTGTGGAGGTCGGGGAGGTGGAAGTTGGGCTGGGAGGTGGAAGTTGGGCTGTGAGGAGGGCTGGGGGGTGGAAGTTGGGCTGTGGAAGTTGGGCTGTGAGAAGATAGCTCAAATAATCAAACAGGAATGTGGAATACAAGGGATTGAGGCCATTCACTGAATCCACCCAGAACACATCCTGCCTGGGAAAATCTATACAACTGTTAGCTTTTATGTTGACCTTGACAATGATTTAATCATGCTAAACTGTACATGTCAATATTTTGGCCACCCAGACAGACAAACAGACAAAAACATCCAGAAATCAACTACTGGTACAAAACTGTGGATGCAAGTATTTAAGACATTCTTTTTGTAGGTCTTTGGAACTCTCCCCTGTCATATTCCCTCCCATACATCAGTGCCCATATGGTGAAGAGCACTGCGGTGCCTGCCTGCCCTTTAAATTGACAGGATTCAGTTAACTACACATCCTCCTCCTCATCTTCACACTCACACTACACTAAAATGTCAGTATTCTGACTTGAGATCTACATGCTTAGCTTGTATTTTTCATGCAAGTCTCCCGTTGACATTGATAAATGATGTACACAGAAGTCTGAGCTACATACGCTCGTCTCAAGTCAGAATATTGAATATTTGAGTGTGGGACTTAAAATAAAGCAGATATGCCTCATAGCAGAGTCAACATTTAAATGTGAGATGTTACTCTACCCAGAGTCCACCTCTAAAACAAACATTCCCACCCACTGGCCACTTACACTCTAGGTAATCTAAGTGTCCATCCGTACACTGACTCCTAACCCCAGACCTCTGACCTGTTCACCTCACTGACCACATGGTTGGAACAGGTTGCACTTTGGGACAAACTGAACTGTGCAAAAAAAGCAGACCAAAGGATAAACAATAAAATAGAGCATCTATAACAAGGGTCATGCATGATTTACCCTTAAAAAGATCTACATTCATTTACCTGGAAATTAATGCAGGCAGAGAAACAATAAATAAAGTAAAGTCATTTTTGTATAAATTAAGACTTATGAAACATGATACACTGGAGCAAGATAAGACAAGAATGTATTACGTTTCAGTTTTGGTTAGGAAGTTAACAAGATGCTCTTGGCCAGAGAAGCTCATCATGCCAATCATACTTGAGTCCCCATATCCATGGTACATGCTCTGAAGAGTTCAGAATAATCTTCTAGGCAAAGTAGAACATGTATCCATCAGTGATCCAACAAAACAATACTGCTCATTGGAATGACTTCGGAACAAACAGTAAATATTGTGCAAGAGCAAACCCTTCAGGGCTGGATGCAATCCGCAAAGGAAGCTCAACTTTTTAAAGGTAATTTCCGATTGAGCCGACATATGCAGCCATTACCGTGAATGCAGTCTCCGCGAACATGGAAACATTGCCTTTCAATCACGCTGTAATCCTGATATTCAGCACTACAGATTGAATCGAGCCCTTAGTGTCCAACTGAGCTTGAATTAGCATTTTCTGCATTGCATTGTCCACTTCTCTTCTTTGATTATTGTTATTTTGGATCAGGAGAGTGTAGTGACCTACAGCAAGAATAGGATTGGGGGAGGCAGGGCGAAAGGGGGTAGTAACTTTACATCGGTAGACATGTCAGGACATGACCCTCCTTCACCCTCTCCCCAACTCCCCTCTCAGACTCAGCTGGCGCTGGTACTTCAAGTCCTCACAACACGTAGTGACAGCTAGAGCCAGGTCTCACAGCAAACTGCCAAAGAGGAACGTCCAACACCCATTACAACGTTTTAAACCCCAAACGCCTACTAGGTGATGGGAACAGGAAGAGGAGGGGAGGAGGTTGTCAATCTCTGTCTTTCTCTCTCCTCTTCCTTGGCGAGGGCAGAACGACTGGAACAAGAAGAGTCTAAAGTCTCAGATACACTAGGGAGAGAACAGTTTATGGATCAGCTGCTCATAATCAAGCTGAAGAGGAGTCTCTGGTCACTCTCCTCTCTCCCCTCATATGTATCCTATGTCCAAACAGGTGTTCCTTCATGCTATTACATTAAAGGCCCTGTGCAGAGAATGTTTCTTCTTCTTCATTTTTCAAATTTCATATCACAGAATTATCAGTGTGAGAAGAGCAAGGACATAGTCCGCAGTACAAGTATTTCATGATTGAACAGAAAGAAATCCAGGCTGTGTGAGTGTGTATGTTGACTGATATGTTGATGGGTCTTTCATGGAAGGCTGAGACGCACAGGCGCGGTATGCCGATAGTACACTGGGATTAGGGGGTTGTTGGATTTTACAGTACAAGCAGCAGGTTGTTGGATCTTACAGTACAAGCAGCAGGTTGTTGGGTATGTTTGCATGAATAACGTCCAAACCTCTCTCTCAGAAACGATATGACATCATTCTGTGTACAAGGTCCTCTCAGAAGCATTGATGGTTCTTTAAACGTCTGTAAACTCACAGTAGCATTAGGGTGGATCGTGTGTTTTCACACTTATTCAATGGTTCAGTTTTTTTCATGAAGAAAATTAGAATGTCTTATTTTTTTATTGCACAGACAGGAAGTTAAAGACTGTGATTCTATCTTCACAGCTGGAATCCAGTGGATGATGCAAAACAGAGAAATCTGAGGGAAAAGGAGAGAGAGAAAAAAAAACATTAGACAAAGTGTTTAAGAGGTCATGGAAAATATCTCTGCTTTTGCTCCTCGAAAAAAGGCTCAAAAGTAGACTATTTAACATATTTGCTAAGATTCAAAAGTTCAGGGACAGACAAATCCCTCAGATAGGGTCTGGAATCTATCTTCACTCCTTTACAGTCTCCCCTAACTCATTCTCTTTCTCCCCTCAGTAAAAAACTAAACAGACACTGCCTTGCCTGCCGTGGCATTTGCACCTGTTCCTCTAGAGACTTGTCAGAGATATCATGCATTAGGCTAGAAGGCTAATGGACTCTTTGTGAAATTCATCCACTTTACTGCCATTCCCCTGACACAGTTAGGGTTCTTTTTATCGCTCCCCCAAATCTAAATCCAGATAGATATTTCAAATCTGACGGCCTTTCGACTTCTGCTCTGCATCTTATTCTGACTTTTCGGTTTTAAAAGCTTTATTTTTTTCAGCATTACACCACAGATGGTTTATAGCCTCGGGAAGGCCCCTTGTGTAACAAGAGTCTAATATCCATTTTAAATACATATCCTCCTCCCCCATCTCATTCCCATGTGGCCCTATCTTGAGGGGGAAGCCCAATCTTACAACTGGCTGTGGTAGCTAGAGGAAACGCACATACAGGCACACACATGCAAACACACACACGAACGCACACACACACACACACGAGTGCATAACGGTCGCTCCACCAACTCTGCCTCCCAGAAGAGGCCTTTCTCAATTAGGCTTCCAGAAAAGATCCAGGTCTAGTGATGGGGATATCTGCCTGGAGGTCATCGCATAGCGAAGGATGAATAACAATAAGCAAGCATCTCTATCCTCTCCAATGCATGAGTGGAATGAGCTAGCTGACTGATAATGAAATCCTCATTTCAGATTTTGGAGGATTCTATACCCTGGAATTCCCCAGTCCTTACCAACCTTGGACGTTACAAAATGGAATGATAACAAATGGGACTTTATCAGTATTGGCACCCTTGCGAGACGAAAGCAGATCTCTGAACAAAAGCATGAATTGGCTTGACACCAGATACCTAGTGGGGGTGTAACCAGTACAAGCCAGCAGGACGGACGAGACCTAATAGAGGGAGAGAGAGGAAGGGAAAAGGGAGGGATGAAGAGAGAGGAGAGGGAAGTGTAGAGGGGAGTCCCCCTGGGAAGTGTTGAGCATCCAAAAAAGTGTGAAAACAGACTAACTGAAGAGATCTGTTTTTCACCCTCCTCTCCTCCCACTATTTAGTGGCCAGTAATACATCAGTGTCACTGTGTCTCAATGTGGAGTCACCACTCCAGACTATGACTGTTTACAGAAAAATGGGCACCTACACAAAAGAGAGGAGCAGGCCTTACAATAAATCAGTGACTGAAATCTGAAATAATTGTACACCCAAAAGCAGTATGTTGCATTGGTCTAGTCTAGAGGGTTAAAGCTTTCACTGCAGTCTCTGTTTCAGAGATGAGTCACTGAAGAAAAATGTGCACTTAAGTCAGGGAGCATTTCATCAAAGGAGAGCAAAGAATAGTGGAGCGGAGAGGCGCATCAGTATCCCAGGCCGATCAATCTATTTATCTATCCTTCCCTCTCTGTCTCTCCCTCTCTTTGGCTCATGAGCTGAGGGCACGCAGCCATTTCACCAAGGTCTGCGAAATGAGAAGGTCTGCCAATTGTGTCTGCATGCGTGTGTGTGTGTGCATGTATGTCTGCCTTTATACGATCGTGTGTGAGTGTGAAAGAGAGAGTCGGATTATGACACCAGGGTCTCCAGTGTTCAGAAAGAGCAGGGTTGCCAATGGTCTGTGCTCTACATCCGTCTGGCCTGCTTATTGTCAAGGAGACAGAGAGTGGTTACTATAAGGCTTTGCAGATACACACAGACAGACCCAGGGGAGAGGTGGGGAGACTGGGGCTGCTCAGAGAAACAGTAAACACTCACTTCCTGTCCAGGCACTGTTATTTGTCAGGGCCGGAGTGTGTGTACTGGCTGTGCTTTGCTTGTCTGCATGGCTGTGCAGCCGCGTTCTCTCTGAAAGACAGGCACCGAAGCCTTACTCCCTGTTACCACCCTCTGCCTTCTCCTCATCTCAGTAACTCCAGACTGCCTCTCTCTCTCTCTCACCTCCCACCCAGAGCACCATAAACCCATCAAAAAGAGGCAATTGAGAGTGGATTAGCCTCACCAGGATGTTGTAGCTTGCTGGCATGTAACTTGTCTAATTGGCCTCCCCGCTCTCAACCCCCTCAGACAAATTTCCCCCACAGGGACAATAAAAGTATTCTATTCTGTTTCAATTACCCCCCTGTGTGCCTCCTCCTTCACTGCCTCGTGCAGGTTGAAGTTTATTGTCATGAGTCTTGTCCTGTAGGCAGAACGGAGTGATTTCCCCTTAGGCCAGCAAAGTCTAAATTGTCTCGCCCTAACCCTGCGGTCTCATAACTCTCATGACCTACACATACAATCCCCCATCCTACCACTCACTCCCCTCTCTCCACACAGTGGTCTGGTGTATTTTGTTTCTCCCTGTATCTGTGGTTTTCACTGGTATCAACAGACACAAATCAAATAGTGGCGGCTGCTTGGTTAGTATTCAAAGCATGCAGTTCAGCCCTGGCCTAAATCGCATGGCAATCTAATTACTCTATCAATAGTCCATTTGTGCTTGATTCAATCAGGATCTTTGTAGGGTGATGGAGGAAGAACAGGATTTTTATCTACTGGCTACTGAATGAAAACAGCTGCCTTGAACCTATGAGCTGGGAATTTTACTTATATCATCCCAGTATGTGACAATGAGAGCTCAAAACACAGCCCAATAGATATTTGACAATGAGAGCTCAAAACACAGCCCAATAGATATTTGACAATGAGAGCTCAAAACACAGCCCAATAGATATTTGACAATGAGAGCTCAAAACACAGCCCAATAGATATTTGACAATGAGAGCTCAAAACACAGCCCAATAGATATTTGACAATGAGAGCTCAAAACACAGCCCAATAGATATTTGACAATGAGAGCTCAAAACACAGCCCAATAGATATTTGACAATGAGAGCTCAAAACACAGCCCAATAGATATTTGACAATGAGAGCTAAAAAAAAACTGGCCCAATAGATATGTGACGAAGAGTGTTCATTATAAAAACTGACAACAAGAAACTGCCTTATGCACTCAGCTCAGCTGAGAATATTTGAAATCGCTTGGACTCTCCAGTCTGGTCTGCCTAGAGTATCACTAATACATTATGCATTCCATCTCATTCCTCTACTGACAGAGAGTAACAAACAAACAAACAGACTCCACACACACACACACAGAGAGAGAGAGAGAGAGAGAGAGAGCGAGAGAGCGAGAGAGCGATCTCCATACCTCATGAGAGGGGGGTTGGGATGGACATGTGGGGTTATCCCAGAATGCCATGCAGGTCAGGCTGGGAGATGTTTCCAGGTGCTGACGAAGGCAGTGGGGATGAGGGAGTAGGGTACGGTAGTGATGCTGTTCCAAGCATCCAGCGTCGGGTCATAACAGTCCAGAGTCTTACACCGCTGTGTGCCAAAGTAGCCCCCCACCACATACAGTTTGTTACCTGACGCTACGGCCTGGCAGCTCATTCTCTTAGCCGTCACGTCTCCCACTTTAGTCCACTGGTAGGTATCGCTGCTGAACTTATAGGCCGAGCACGCCGAGAACTCTGTGTCCCCGCCCATCACAAAGATCTGATTGCCGAGGACGGCGGCGGCAGTGTAGCGCCAGGGCTGCGGGCAGGAGGCGGGAACCATCCAGCAATTCTCCTGCGGGTCGTAGCACTGCACCTTGGGAAGTTTGTCATGGGTGACGCTGGTTCCGCCAAAGGCGAAGAGTTTCAGCTTGACGCTGACCACCGCCGCGTTGCTCACGCCTTCCCTCAGCGGCGCCACCATTGTCCACTTATTGGCCGCCGGGTCGAACTGCTCCACCTGTTTCAGGGACACCGAGGGCGAGGCAGGGAGGCAGCCGGTGCCGGCCGTGTGTCCTCCAACCACGTACAAGCAGTGTTTCAGCTCGGCTGACCCGTGGCCGAAGCGGGCAATGAGCATGGGCGCTGCCTTGGACCACTCCTCATGCACAGTGTCATAGACCCACACGTCTTTGGACACACCGTTCTCTGAGCCCCTCCCGCCGGTCACGTAGACATTACAGCCGATGGCGCAGGCGCTGAACTCCTTCCTGGGGCTGGGGATGTCCGCCTTGGGGATGATCTCCTTGGCCTTCTGGTCCACCAAGTACAGCTTGTCACACATGAAAGTCTGTCCTCCCAGGAGGAACAGGGCGTGGCTGGTCTTCCTGGGCCGGGCGCAGGGGCTGTTCACCACCCCGTCGTTCTGGAGGATCTTTAGTTTGCAGTGGATGGCCTCGTCCACCAGCTCCTTGCTCTTTAACTGGGCGTTGATCAGCTCCTCTGTGGACACATTCTCCATGAGGAAGATGGCGGGGAGCAGTGCCAGGCGGACGGTCTGCAGCAGCTCCGGCAGGTGACAGTGCCTCCTCTCCAGGTCGTAGTTGACCCAGTTGAGGGTGGCCTCATAGACCAGCCTCTCGTCCTCTGTCTCCAGCTCCTCGTGGGACAGGAGCTGCACCACCATGTCTTTGGGGAGCTGCAGGAAGTCCTCGGTCTTGCAGATGGCAGGGAAGTTGCTGAGGCACATGGCCCAGGACAGCTCAGACAGCTTGGTGCACTGGTGGGCGTCGGACAGCAGCAGCATGCCCAGGCAGTTGGACGGGTGCAGGTTCCTCTCCAGGAACTCGGCACAGGCGTCCCGGATGTCCTGGAACTCCAGCATGTCCCCGGCCTCCAGCAGAGACTCTGCATTCTCCTCGTTGATGACCACGCGAGAGGAGTAGACGTAGTCTAATAACAGCTCCAGGACCTCAGGGTGGATGGAGTCCCTGAAGTCAACCTCGCTGGCCTGGCTCTCCCGGAGACCTCCAGAGAACATAGCCTGACAGACAAACAAGGGGGTGGGAAACCAAGAGTTAACGGATTAGCATTTGGTCCAGCTAGTGTTAGCATGGCAGCTAAACATGACTGGTTTTCCAACGGCAAACACTAACAGTATCCTGCCTTGGGTAACAGTGTCTTTACCTGGAAGTAGCGGCTGCAGGCGGCCAGCACGGCACGGTGGCAGGGGAAAGAGCGGCTCCCGGCGTGGAGGAGGACGTCGGTGAAGAGACGTTGCTGCCTCAGTGTGTTCAGGTGCATCAGGACGCTGTCGGCGTACGACGACTTGTGGAACAGGTAGATGTTCATGGAGCCGGTGCTGGCACGCGACTTGCGGTTCTCATGGACGCACACAGACATTTTCATCGAATCCTGGAGAAAGAGAACAAAATTATGAATTGTATTTGCATTATTATACTGTATAATAATCAAGTAATAGACATAGCCAGTGGCATAAGTGATTCTAAAAAGAAAACCCATACAAACATATGGAGACCCATACAAACACATCATAGAAAAATTCATGATAATATATTTAAAGCATTGGGATGTAGCCTACAGTTCAAAGTCCTTTTTCTAACCAGAATCCCTGAATATAAATGGAAGCTAGTCCAAGCCAAGCCAAACCCTGTAAGAGTGTATTACTCATCTCTACACAGTCCTAAGGAAGGGTAGTGAGTCTCCATCACATTCTCAGGATGCATCCCAATTGGCCCCCCATTTCCTATAGAGCCCTATGAGCCCTGGTCAAAGTAGTGCACTACATAGAGAATATGGTGCCATTTGGAATGCAACGTCTCAGTCTCATTTTGATTTCAGGCAGGGTGTGTGATATGATCAATATCAGCAGGGTCGCTCGCTCCCTGGGCTGGGATCAAGAAAGCAATGTCTATCTGCCAGAGACGTTGATATGACTGGGTCAGGCAGACAGATAGCTGCTGTGCTGGATGATGTCATGACACACACACACACACACACACACACACACACACACACACACACACACACACACACACACACACACACACACACACACAGGCTGATCTGATGTCTGGTGCTGGCTGGAATCTGTCAAATCATTGCCAGGTGTTCAAAGTGGACCAGGGATATAGAGAGAAGAGGTGGGGGGGCTAGGCAGGGAGAAAACTTGCAAAAGTAAACAGCAAGGCATGTGTATCCTATAACGGTCCGATCCATGCAGGAAAAATAAACCCTATCACTGGGCAAAATGCCAATTTAACCCCTCAGTGTAAACAGCCGTCATCTGCGAGTGTATATTCAAATCCAATCAGTCCTAATTGTCATGTAACCAATACAATGCCGGCGGTCCCCGACTGGCTGTCGTCGTCTCTGTGCGAGAGGTTAATTGTGTTGTTAAACCCAACGCTCCACGGGACTAAAATTGTGTTCCTTGCCGAATTTAACCGAATAAGGAACATTAATGACACATCAGCAGCTATGTTGGCAATATATCACACCTGATGCCCTCCGTTAATCTCGTTACACCGCGAGCAGCTGTGAAGGGCACCCAGGGAGACCATTCAGAATAGACCGGGATAAATCAATGAGAAGACAACACAATTTAAGGGTTACAATTGCAAGGGATGATTTTTTATTTTTTTTATAAACATCGCCTCAGTGTTTCTAGATGAGATTGGCTTGAATATATTTATACAAGACGTACACATGCTAAAAGTCCTCTTCATGCCCTAAAAATAACACATGTTAGGCTATATGATCTCAATATTTGCTTTGTCTTGCTTCTCTCGTTAAAGTATGCTAGAATATATGCAGCCAATTAACATGATAATGCAAATGTAAAAGCACAACGTTCCCTCTGAATATTGTCCTCTAAATTATTCTAATATGGCATCTCCTAGACAGACATTTGAGGAATTCCTTTAATAAGTGTCATGCTGCAAAATCCATTACAGGATGGTGTCTAGGCTATGTTCTTAAATTAGGCGTTTCCACAGAAAGACAATAATGGTAGATGTGATCCTCTTAAATGCTCCATCAAAGCTCCTCCGTGCATGGAGCCTATATCACAACATCAACAATAATGGCAATAACAATTCTCAAATGTGAAAAATACAAATAGGCTATGTGCCATTCCTACCTCTTTGGGTGAAAGTAGGAGTTCAATTGTGTCTGCTTTATCCCTCGAACATGCCACTGCTGGAAGAGTAGCCACGATGCTGGTTCAAGCAAGCCACTTGTGCTTGGGAGAATGCGCGTCTTGGGTTCCTCAAAAAGGAATAGCCTTATTTGGAAAGGATCTGGACAATATTTCTAGTCCTATATAGATGTCAATGGACTCGACTCATCTAAATGTGTCGTTCAGTGATGAGATCTCCAGTTCAACATTCGTCGTTCCGTCCAGTTTGAAGGAATAACGATAAAGGGTTGCGCTCGCGGACTGACTCCAGACTTGCTTCTGATCCTATAGGAGTTCTATGTCGATAGTGCATACCGTGCGCTCGGTTGAGTCGGGTCTTCCCTCTGTAAAATCAATGGGTGTGTTTATAGTGAGAAAGGGGGAGGAACGTCCTCGTGTCGAGGAAGTGGAGTGGGAGAGGTAAACTATGCAAAGTAGTCTAGTGTGGTGGGAACGGAGCAGCAGTAGGATGACAACGGAAGGGAGAAGTAATAAAACAGTAAAATAGTCAGTGAGAAATAGTCTGGCGTCTCAAATCTAAGAGTAGTACAATTTACTCACCTCCAGAACTGTGCCCTTTATTACAAACAGACGCTCAACAGACAAATTGTATCCTGATCCGTCAGAAGGCCTAAATAGCCCATAGCCTACCTCCACTCTAATGTAGACGTGAGTTCAGATTTGTTTGCACACCATACGAGGCCTACTGGATGATAAAATGCACACAATATGATTTATATTAGGCTACATTTGATTTCCATGAAGTCAACTTCCTTAATGGGAAACGTCACCATTCTCCAACTTCATAGTCATCATCTCCAGCACCATCCCAACATCAACATGTGAAATTGGTGCATTTCTACGGTTTGTACTAAAACATAGAGGAAGATAAGCGTTTCCAATGACATCATAGGTGTGCATCGTGATTTTGATCAATTTTGAGTAGGTATTGCCTACTAATTCGTTGATGATGTCATTAGAATCACATATTTCTCGATCATAGGAGTGTTTCTGGATAAAAAAGAAGAATAAATGGAATGGCGCTAAACACAGGCAGAATCTTAGAGAAAAAGCTGCTTGTCTGCTTTCCACCAGACACTGGGAGATTAATGAACCTTTCAGCAGGACAATAACATAAAACACAAGGCCGAATCTACACTGGAGTTGCTTACCAAGAAGACTGACTCACAGTTAAAATATATGGCAAGATGTAAAAAGGGTTGTCTAGCAATGATCAACAACCAATTTGACAGAGCTTGAAGAATTTTGAAAATAATAATGGACAAATATTGTACAATCCAGGTGTGCAAAGCTCTTAGAGACTTACCCAGAAAGACTCACAGCTGTAATCGCTTCCAAATATGATTCTAACATGTACAGACTCAGAGATATGAATATTTCAGGGAGACATTTCTGTATTTCATTTTCAATAAATGTGCAACATTTCAAATTTTTTTTTCACTTTGTCATTATGGGGTATTGTGTGTAGAGGGGTGAAATGTGTTTTGTTACTTTAATCCATTATGAATTCAGGGTGTAACACACTAAAATGTGGAATAAGACAAGGGGTATGGAATCCTTTCTGGGGGCACTGTACGTGTGTGCCAATATACATGTGACCAGAGGCCTGGCCATGACCCAACATAGTCTAGTGTACAAATTATGTGGAATATATATTTTGCCTGCCAGGGTCTTTACACCTAAATGTGTTCACATTTGTAAAATATAATGGACAGACAGACACGGGACAGTACGTTTAGATGGATATAGGTCATTTTGGCATGCAACATTGGCAAAATGTCAAACGTTTTACTACGTGAAACATATTGTCACAAATAATTAATCCACTTAGAAATTGTGAAATGGTGAGATATTGCTGAGATTGATGTGAGACTGAATGAAAACTTCATTAGAGTCTGAAACAACTTTGTGAAACATGACTGTTTTTGTGACAACATCGCCACATGCTGGAGAAAATGAAAGCTTGAGAAAAGGTTGATTCTAGAACGTTTAAAGAGCAATGAGCCATATTATCAAGTCTTCTTACTCACTCACTCAACATTCGTTTGGTCAATGTTCAGGCAGCAGGTGTAATATGTGACCATAGGTACTGGCTAGATTATCCCTCAACCTGCTTATGTATTTTGTCCATAAGCTTTTTTTAACCATGATCTATTTATGTGGCAATAAGACTTTAATCCATCCGGTGGGGATGAGAGCAAATAAACATAATCATGTTGTAATGTGTTTGTGGAGATATTCTAGACACTCATACTTGTAGTAGGTATTTACAATAAATAGCCTAGCTATCTTGAGGACCTCTAACTCATAAATCACGTATTTATATTTCCTTTACATGATTTATGAGTTGAAAGTCCTCAGATAGCTAGATTGAAAGGTCATCTCGCCAGTCCCTGTGGTCACATATTACACTGGCTGCTTGACCATTAACCAAACAAATGCTCGATTTTCAGTGATTTACTGTCTCATGGCTCATTATATAAATAAAGACATGTCTTATATGATTTGCTAGATTAGATTTCGTCCTATTTCCACATTGATTCAAGCCCCACCCGCTCGAGACTAATGCAGTCTTGCCAGTTGTCAACCGACTGGCAACACCATAGCACATCATGTTTGCGACGCTGAAGTTTGCAGCGTTGTTGCTCGCGGTTGTTGTCTGCTGGGCAACGCAAGATTATGATTATAATGACGCTGAAATAGACGAGGAGCCTACTCTGGGTGATTCTCCATATGGATCTCTTTGGCCGTTGCCTCAGAAAGTCAAAATATCCACGGTAGTATTCAAACTCAGCGGTGCTAGCTTCCATATATTCGACGCTAAAGAATCGTCTTCTGGTGCGAGCTGCAGACTTCTTCAAAATGCATATCGAAGGTAAGACGACCGAGTCGTGTAAATGACAGGCATCAATCAGCATGCTTTCGTGATTTGTTTGTTTTGCGTTAGCTCCTTTTAAAGTGGCAATATGCGGTTGGTACATCAGTAGTTTTACTTTTAAATGAATGTACCCATTGATTCTTGAAGAATATAAATTAATTGCCTCATGAGTTTATGAATGAGGCGTTACATTTCTCCAGCCCCAGATGTATCAATCTGAATGTTTTTCAAAAGTACTAGATAAATTAATGTATAAATACAAGTGGCTTGCTGCTGAAGTGTATTCTGGATAGATATTCTACTTACATTTCTTCTCTTCCTGGGGTTCTAGACCAATTGTCACACACACATGACACACTGGTTTTGTTCCTCCTTCCTTCAGGTATGATGAGTACATCTTTACCAGTTCTAGAAAACAAGGGCAAAACAAGAGCAAAAAGGCATTGGCCTCTGACATGTCTGAATTACAGGTGTGGATCACATCAGCTGACTCTGAGTGTGACAGCTACCCCAGTGTGACATCTGACGAGTCATGTGAGTTCACAGGCATGGTGTTTGTCTTTTTCCATTTTAGTCATTTAGCAGACACTCTTATCCAGAGCGACTTACAATTATAGTGCATTTGTAACTGATGTGAAATGGCTAGTTAGTTAGCGGGGTGTGCGCTAACAGCGTTTCAATCTGTGACATCACTCACTCTGAGACCTTGAAGTAGTTGTTCCCCTTGTTCAGCAAGAGCTGCGGCTTTTGTGGAGCGATGGGTAACGATGCTTTGTGGGAGGCAGTTTTCGATGTGTGCAGAGGGTCCCTGGTTTGAGTGCCGGTAGGGGCGAGGAGAGGGACGGAAGCTATACTGTTACATTGGTGCCGTGACCCAGATCACTGGTTACTGTGGAAAAGGAAGAGGTCAAAGTGTAACCGAGTGTAACCGGTGTGAAATGGCTAGCTAGTTAGCGGGGTGCGCGTGTAACGGATGTGAAATGGCTAGCTAGTTAGCGGTGGTGCGCGCTAATGGCATTTCAATCGGTGACGTCCCTCGCATTGAGACCTTGAAGTAGTGGTTCCCCTTGCTCTGCAAGGGCCGCGGCTTTTGTGGAGCGATGTGTAATGATGCTTCTCGTGGGTGATTGTTGTTGATGTGTGCAGAGGGTCCCTGGTTCGCGCCTGGGTCGGGGCGAGGGGACGGACTGAAGTTATACTGTTACATTGATGCTGTTCACCCGGATCACTGGTTGCTGCGGAAAAAGGAGGAGGTCAAAAGGGGGGTGAGTGTAACGGATGTGAAATGGATAGCTAGTTAGCGGTGGTGCGCGCTAATATCATTTCAATCGGTGACGTCACTCACTCTGAGACCTTGAAGTAGTTGTTCCCCTTGCTCAGCAAGGGCTGCAGCTTTTGTGGAACGATGGGTAACGATGCTTCGTGGGAGGCAGTTGTCGATGTGTGCAGAGGGTCCCTGGTTCGAGTGCAGGTTGGGGCAAGGAGATGGACGGAAGCTATACTGTTACACATTCATCTTAAGGTAGCTAGGAGAAACCACTACATATCTCAGTCATAATATGTACATTTTACCACAATAAAACCGCTGTCAGCAAAGTCGGTGCAAGTAAGAAAAGACGGGTGCTGGAGTTCTAAGACAGGGTCCGTATGCACAAAGACTTTCAGAGTGTGCAAACACAGGATCTGATTTCTAAAGCATATGGTCAGGGGGGGACCTAATCCCAGATCAGCACTCCTGAGACTCTGTGACTATGGGCACATGTTTTCAAGTTTGGGACTGGAGCAGGATATATGCAAATGGCAGAGACAGTCGTGTAGTGGAGGGGCCTCCCCAGAGGGATCGGGGTCTCATCATCCCACACCAGTCTTTTGGGGAGTATTATCCTCTGATGTGGTTTACGTCTGCCAGTATATTTTACGTCAGTAGTAGACCAAGAGGGAGACCCATTGGATGAGATGGTCAGAAGGGCAGGACCTCTGAGTTTTGAGATGCAGTCGAGAAGAGCAGACGCAAGGAATCAAGAAAATGCAATTGAGATTATCCCACAGAGGGATTACCTGGATTGTCTTGGAGATAATGGATTTATTCTACGGTCAGATCTTTGTTGTGAAGGCCCTTAGCTACTGTTTCATGAATGCATACCAGTAGTACACATGCATGTTTGGTCGTGGATGAGTTTCAAGGCCCCAAACTAATAGAGAAATGAACGTATTTACTTACACATCAAAGAAGAAACATTCACTTACCTAGATGGGTAACCATGACAAATGTATGTCTTTGAATCAATTTGCATTATTGGATGTTAACACATTTTAAAACACAACATAGGACTGTGTTCTCTCTGCCTTTCCATAGACAAACTGTCAGTGGACTCTCCTGTTGCTGTGCTGAAAGCACCTAAGGTGTGGGGAGCTCTGAGAGGTAGGGGTCATGGCTTTTATTCTACACACTGTTTATGTTCTGATGAAGAGGTTTGTTCAAGACCGTCACGACATCCTCTATTTTCATACTATAATAACCCTTTATTGTTTATTGTTTTCATAACCCATGTGCAACTTTTGTGGTTGCCTTTAGAGTTTCTTGTGTCTAGACCTTGAGTGCTACAGAAAGTACTATCTCCATACCCTGATCTTTGAGACTTATACTTTCTATAGTACTGTTGTCCTGGGAGGAAAGCTTGCACGTAAGCATTTGATTGTACTGTTTACAACACTACACTGTATCCTTTGCATATGGCTAACTTTGATTTGAGACATATCCAGTATGCAGCAGTGTGTTTTAAATGGGGATGTAACAATTCACCCGATACCCATCGGTCACAGATTCAAATGTTTGAGATACAAGTGCATTGGTTTGCGGACCCCAAACTGACCCAAATGTAGCATACGTCGGTCAGAAAATCTATTCAAACGTTCTGAATCAGAAGTTCAATTTGTTGTCGTTGCTCATATTACGTTCTTCATTACCTTACCATCTATTGTGACAACTGAAGTCCTACCCTTCAGTGTCAAACTGCATGTAACTATTTTTTTGCTGATCTACAAGTCATTTTGAATGCAGAACAACTCCAGGCGATATCAGTAGCCTAATCAAACTGCACACTGTGTGGCAGGTAGCCTAGTGGTTAAGAGGTTGTGCCAGTAACTGAAAGCTTGCTGGTTCGAATCCCAGAGATGATTAAGTGACATCTGTTGATGTGCCCTTGAGCAAGGCACTTAACCCTAATTGGTCCTTTAAGTCCCTCTGGATAAGAGCGTCTGCAATAGTGTTGGTAGTTTTGCTCTAAACAATCAGAGTATTTGGTAGTTTTTTGATATATAGGGTAAAGTTCATAACGTCATAACGAGGACAGCAATCACTTTTGCGAGGAGAATTGTGTGGCAGAAGCGAGAGAAGAGAAGATCACTCTGTTAACTTCCAAATGATCAAACCCATTTGATTTTGGTATTTGGGGGGGTGAGTGAAATCCAAAGTTGTGCTATGTATTGGCCTTGTCATAGCTAATTTCTAAACGATAAATATTGATTATATGTCATTAGCTATCTCAAACATTTAATCTGCAAAAATGACAAGTGTGTGTGTGATGGTGGTTTCATAACCAAAGTGGTGGGACCAAAAACAGGCTAAAGTGCACCCCTCTAATCTGATAGTGGTAATGAGATGGTAGATGCCTAGTCTCCCTTATGGCTCAACTCAGGAGCCTACATAGTACATGCACTATAGACATACATAATTTACACACACCACATATCAAACCGACTCACAAATCGTTTCAAACTAAACTAAAACATATCTGTCCTATATGGTATCGGAGCCCATACATCTAGGTACCTATCGAATCCTCTTGAAATGGTAAGGTGCACATCCCTAGTTGTAAAGCATGTCTTTGCAATCGTTGCGATTGTGACTCTGTTGATTAACCATTGTCTGTGTCTCGTTTCCTAATTGCTAGGTCTGGAGACTTTTAGCCAGTTGGTGTATAAGGATGAATATGGAGCAGTAAGTTTGCGTTAGTGCCATGTGAATAGTTTGCTGCATTCAACCAGGAGGCCTCACCCATGTCTGAACACCAGTCGTATGGTTACGGAAGTAAACTACCTCACCGGTTTTAATTTGTTATTATGCCAAGTGTTTGTATTACATCAACACATTTGGATATTCAGTTGCCCTCAATTTAGCAAGCTATTTTCAATCTAACATCGTGGTTTTGGCTCAGTGACTCAGTATTCATTGTGTAAATTGTACCAATATTTCAATAATAATTTCATTTTACATTTTTTTTTTCACAGAAAAGCATCAATAGGACAGACATTCACGACTTCCCACGGTTTGCACATCGAGGCCTCTTATTGGACACCTCTCGTCACTTCCTGCCCATCAAAGTCATTTTAGCCAATCTGGTGAGAGGACGATACATTGATCCTGATTTCAGTTCACTTTGTTGTTATGGTTAAATGTTTGCGTTGGCCATATGATCAAATCATTTTCAATTTCTAATAATGGCATAACATAACGTCATACTCATTACATAATTTTCTCCCCAAATCCATACACAGGAAGCCATGGCGTGGAACAAATTCAATGTTTTCCACTGGCACATAGTAGATGACCCCTCCTTCCCTTACCTGAGCCGTACCTTCCCACAGCTGAGTCAACATGTGAGTAGATGGGCATTGTTATTGATATCCTGGTCCCATTTCAGCTGATATGCCTTCAGTTTCCCACACCTGAAAGGACTAGATGGGTGAAGGGGATATGGCGAAAGTGAAATGTGAAAAGAATATGGTCGGTGCTTCACAAGGCCTATTGGAGTGCTAGGTAGAGCCATCATATTGCTAACACATCTGTATTAATAGATGTAGGGATATACAGTGTCTTGCGAAAGTATTTGGCCCCCTTGAACTTTGCGACCTTTTGCCACATTTCAGGCTTCAAACATAAAGATATAAAACTGTATTTTATTGTGAAGAATCAACAACAAGTGGGACACAAATCATGAAGTGGAACGACATTTATTGGATATTTCAAACTTTTTTAACAAATCAAAAACTGGGCGTGCAAAATTATTCAGCCCCCTTAAGTTAATACTTTGTAGCGCCACCTTTTGCTGCGATTACAGCTGTAAGTCGCTTGGGGTATGTGTCTATCAGTTTTGCACATCGAGAGACTGAGCTCGAGCTCAGTGAGGTTGGATGGAGAGCATTTGTGAACAGCAGTTTTCAGTTCTTTCCACAGATTCTCGATTGGATTCAGGTCTGGACTTTGACTTGGCCATTCTAACACCTGGATATGTTTATTTTTGAACCATTCCATTGTAGATTTTGCTTTATGTTTTGGATCATTGTCTTGTTGGAAGACAAATCTCCGTCCCAGTCTCAGGTCTTTTGCAGACTCCATCAGGTTTTCTTCCAGAATGGTCCTGTATTTGGCTCCATCCATCTTCCCATCAATTTTAACCATCTTCCCTGTCCCTGCTGAAGAAAAGCAGGCCCAAACCATGATGCTGCCACCACCATGTTTGACAGTGGGGATGGTGTGGTCAGGGTGATGAGCTGTGTTGCTTTTACGCCAAACATAACATTTTGCATTGTTGCCAAAAAGTTCAATTTTGGTTTCATCTGACCAGAGCACCTTCTTCCACATGTTTGGTGTGTCTCCCAGGTGGCTTGTGGCAAACTTTAAACAACACTTTTTATGGATGTCTTTAAGAAATGGCTTTCTTCTTGCCACTCTTCCATAAAGGCCAGATTTGTGCAATATACGACTGATTGTTGTCCTATGGACAGAGTCTCCCACCTCAGCTGTAGATCTCTGCAGTTCATCCAGAATGATCATGGGCCTCTTGGCTGCATCTCTGATCAGTCTTCTCCTTGTATGAGCTGAAAGTTTAGAGGGACGGCCAGGTCTTGGTAGATTTGCAGTGGTCTGATACTCCTTCCATTTCAATATTATCACTTGCACAGTGCTCCTTGGGATGTTTAAAGCTTGGGAAATCTTTTTGTATCCAAATCCGGCTTTAAACTTCTTCACAACCGTATCTCGGACCTGCCTGGTGTGTTCCTTGTTCTTCATGATGCTCTCTGCGCTTTTAACGGACCTCTGAGACTATCACAGTGTAGGTGCATTTATATGGAGACTTGATTACACACAGGTGGATTGTATTTATCATCATTAGTCATTTAGGTCAACATTGGATCATTCAGAGATCCTCACTGAACTTCTGGAGAGAGTTTGCTGCACTGAAAGGGGCTGAATACTTTTGCACGCCCAATTTTTCAGTTTTTGATTTGTTAAAAAAGTTTGAAATATCCAATAAATGTCGTTCCACTTCATGATTGTGTCCCACTTGTTGTTGATTCTTCACAAAAAAATACAGTTTTATATCTTTGTTTGAAGCCTGAAATGTGGCAAAAGTTCGCAAAGTTCAAGGGGGCCGAATACTTTCGCAAGGCACTGTATAACCAGTCTGAACTTCATTGTGATCATGAAGTACAGGACGTGCATTAATTATGCATGTTTCATATAAATGTCAAATGTGTGAAGATAACTTTTTCTATTCTGTGACTGCAGGGAGCATACCACCCGTACACACATGTGTACACGCCTTCTGATGTGAAGATGATCATCGAGTTTGCTCGCCTAAGGGGCATTCGGGTTGTCCCTGAGTTTGACACCCCTGGGCACACTCAGTCATGGGGCAAAGGTGACATTTTCTGGCTGTATTTAGGGGTTCATTTCTAGGGGGTCAGGGTTGTCTTTTGTCCTATCGACATGCACATTTTCATAATCTTTTTGTAAGAATTAAACTGAAATATGCATCTACCTGATATTGCATTGGTTTTATCTGCACCAAATGACACCTCCTTCCTCTCGAATGCACCCTTCTGACTCATGCTTCCCTCCCCCTCATGCTCACCCCTTCCAGGGCAGAAGGACCTGCTGACCCCCTGTTACTCTGGAGCCAGCCCCTCTGGTTCGTTCGGACCGGTCAACCCCATGCTCAACACCACCTATGACTTTATGAGCATGTTCTTCAAGGAAGTCAACACAGTGTTCCCTGATGCCTACGTCCATCTGGGAGGAGACGAGGTCGACTTCAGCTGCTGGTAAAACAGGGACATTTAACATGCATTTTGCAATGGGAGTTACAGTTAACATATTCAGCACCCACTTAACCACAGACTCCTCATCCACTACAAATGTATGACCACAATAATTGTCAATAGCCAACAGCCATGTGACACTGGCTTGTTTGACACTCAATGGAAATTAAATCACAGAAACCGTACTGTAGGCCGTGTCTTGGCCAACATCAAGCACATCAATAAAAACACTTCTACTTTCTGCCACTGTGATCCACAGGAAGTCCAACCCTGACATCCAGAAGTTCATGGAGCAGCAAGGCTTTGGGATGGACTACAGCAAGCTGGAGTCTTTCTACATCCAGAGGTGTGTCTTCATTCAAACCTCTGGATGGCCTTAAAGTGAAACAAATTACGTTGATCACTCATTCGGCCAACCTGAAAAACCGTAATTTATCCATATATTCTCAGATTTCCTCTCCTTGATTTCCACTCTTTTTTTTCTTTCTTAAGCTTAATTATTCACATTATCATGTGGTTATTTTCTGTCACATGATAGGCTCTTGGATATCGTCACCACTACCAATAAGGGCTACATGATCTGGCAGGAGGTCTTTGACAACGGTGTTAAGGTAACAGAACAACAGCAGTTATAAGCACGGGCAGAGTGAGAAGCAGCCACTCTAATGTCTAGAAATCAAAGAGTCATTTTCTGAAATCAAATTCTGATACTTCTATAATCAATATATCTTCAGTTACCCTACTCACTTCTTGCCTGGTGTACCACATCCACAAATAATACACAGACAAATATGTTTTCTGAGTCTAACAAATCAGTGTAATACTTGCAGTTGAAGTCGGACACGGTAGTGCATGTGTGGATGGGGAACAAGGTGGAGGAGGAGCTTCAGAAGGTGACGGAGGCAGGCTTCACCACCATCCTCTCCGCCCACTGGTACCTAGACTACATTAGCTATGGACAGGACTGGCAGAAGTTCTACAGAGCCGAACCGCTCAGCTTCAAGGGTCAGTTGGCTTCATCAGATGGTGTTTTTATACTCTCAACGTGTGTTATATATATATATGGGAATTTCCCTGTGTTTTGGCCTAACACGCCAGGGCTGAAAATGCCAAAATAGTGATTTAAAAACTGAAATACTTCACTCAACAGGTTTGCGCTTTAATATTGCACAGCTGTATCGAAATCTCTGCTCTCTGGAAGAAAGTTTTGTAGGGAGATGGGGACTGTTGGAAGGCGGGTTCGGCTCTATGTTGTGCCATTAGCTCTTGCTGGTTTTGAGAGCAGCCTATTCAGTTGAAAAAGTGTCTTGTTTACATCTATTAAAAATGTTTCTCCATCCTGGTCTTGGTGTCCCAAAGGGGTATTTTGGTTTTTGCCTTACCACTAAAAACATCATTCATATCATCAAAGCTTGATGGTGAGTTGATCATTTGAATCAGCTGTGTAATTTTAGGGCATAAAGTAAAATACCCCTTTGGGTCCTCAGGACCATTATTGAGAAACACAGTATTACCATGTTGACAGGTGGCCCGAAGTATACATCTTCATGGCTTGTTGCAGGGTATTACTTTCCAAATACTATCCCTGACAATTCCTGCATTGTCAGTTATTTTCCTTTCTGTACATGTTCACTTGGCATTCATGATGCGTTGTTTTTCAGCTGCACAATGCTTCTCTTATATCAGGGTTACATTCAAGACCAGTAACACTGTAGCATGTCAAACATTATGAGCAAGACGTTGACATACAGTGCATTCAGAAAGTATTCATAACCCTTCTCTTTTTCCACATTGTGTTATGTTACAGCCTTATTCAAAAATGGATTGATGAGGATTTTTCAATTATTTAATCTACATACAATAAATACCCCATACTGACAAAGAGAAAACAACAGGTTTTTAGACACTTTTTTTGCAGATATATATCTCAAAATTGGGCTCAGGTGCATCCTGTCTCCATTGATCATCCTTGGTGTTTCTACAAGTTGATTAGACATGATTTGGAAAGGCACACATCTTTCTATATAAGGTTCCACCAAGCCATAAGATGGAATTAATTGTCCGTAGATCTCTGAGACAGGATTGTGTTGAGGCACAGATCTGGGGAAGGGTGGCAAAAAAATTCTGCAGCATTGAAGAACACCATGGCCTCCATTTTTTAAATGGAAGAACCACCAATACTCTTCCTAGAGCTTGCCCATTGGCCAAACTAAGCAATCGGGCGAGAAGAGCCTTTGTCAGGGAGGTGACCAAGAACCCAATGCCCATTCTGACAGAGCTCCATTGTTCCTCTGTGGAGATGGGAGAACCTTCCAGAAAGACAACCATCTCTGCAGCACTCGACCAATTAGACCATCATGGTAGAGTGACCAGATGGAAGGCACTCCTCAGTAAAAGGCACACAGCCCGCTTGGAGTTTGCCGAAAGGCACCTAAAGTTTCTCATGGTCTGAGAGTCCAATATTCTCTGGTCTGATGAAACCAAGATTGAACTCTTTAGGCCTGAATGCCAAGCATCACGTCTGGAAGAAACCTGACACCATCACAACGGTGAAGCATGGTGGTGGCAGCATCAAGCTTTGGGGATGTTTTTCAGCAGCAGGGAATTGGAGACTCAGGCTCGAGGGAAAGATGAACAAAAGAAAGTACAGAGAGATCCTTGATGAAAACCTGGTCCAGAGCACTCAGAACCTCTGGGTCAAAGGTTCAATTTCCAACAAGTCAACGACCCTAAGCACACAGCCAAAACAACACAGGAGTGGTTACGGGACAAGTCTCTGAGTGGCCCAGCCAGAGCCCAGACTTTAACCTGATCAAACATCTCTGGAGAGACCTTAAAATAGCTGTGCAGTGTCGCTCCCCATCCAACCTGACAGAGCTTGAGAGGATCTGCAGAGAAGAATGGGAGACAGTCCCCAAATACAGGTATGCCAAGCTTGTAGCGTCATACCCAAGAAGTCTCGAGGTTGTAATCGCTGCCAAAGGTGCTTCAACAAAGTATTGGGTAAAGGGTCTGATGTCAATAAGTATTCATATTTCAGGTTATTGTTAATACATTTGCAAAAATTGCTAAAAAGCTGCTTTTGCTTTGCATTATGTGGTATTGTGTGTCGATTTAGAATAAGGCTGTAACAAAATGTGGGGGGGAAAATCAAAGGGTCTGAATACTTTCCGAATGCACTGTAAAACCTTACAAATGCAGGCAACTTTGGACTTTGCTCCATCTGTATTGTGATCTCTACCCCCGAAGAGAGACGAATGCCAATGCATTGATGAAAATCACCCCACCGGAAGCATCTGACAAGAGGACCACTACTTCAATTGGTCACTGCTCTGTTGTTTTGCATCTTGAATGTACCCTGATGCAAGCTTATCCATGTAAGCTCTGCTGTGGCATTTTGTTTTTCTATTTAATGTTTTTCTCCAAAAAATACTACTCTACCCTAATCAGTACTAATAATACTCCTAATTGCTAAGGCTATTTCTCAATCACATGTTGCATGTGTATCTGTGTGTGTCTACTGTATGTAGCTGAAGGCAGACTCACTAATCCACATGTGGAAAGGCAACTTGTAGCAGTATCAGGCTGAGATGACGAGGGTCACAGCATCAGGCTACCAGACCCTGCTCTCCACACCCTGGTACCTGAACCGCATCTCCTACGGCCAAGACTGGCAGGCCATTTACAAGGCCGACCCATAGAACTTCAATGGTGTTTACCTTATATGGCTGTGTTTACACAGGCAGATAAATTCTGATTTTGTTCTCCACTAATTATAAATAAATAATAATTGTGAATTAGGCTGTGTTTACACAGGCAGCCCATCTAGATGCTTTGGACAGGCTTTATTTCTGGGAAAGTACGATTCCTCGGCTCTTACTTGTCTTTGCTGTGTTGGACATTTTAAGGATGCACGAGTTGTACCAACTTAGATGGTGCTTGTTCATTTTAGGATTTGAGGAGTTGTTAGTTTGTCATTTTGCACACTGGCCCCAACACTCTTCACAAACCCAGTGGTGTAAAGTACTACGTAAGTCTTTAAAAAAAAAAATCTTATCTGTACTTTGCTATTTATATTTTTGCCAACTTTTACTCAACTACATTCCTAAAGACAAATAATGTACATTTTACTCCATACATTTTCCCTGACACCCAAAAGTACTTGGTACATTTTGAATGCTTAGCAGGACAGAAAAAGGGTCAAATTCACGCACTTATCAAGAGAACATCCCTGGTCATCCCTACTGTCTCTGATTTGGTCGGACTCACTAAACACATGTCGTTTGATGTGTTGGTGTGCCCCTGCCAATCGGTAAATGAAAAAACAAGAAAATTGTGCTGCCTAGTTAGCTTAATATAATGAATTTGAAATTATTTATACTTCTTTTGATAATTAAGTACATTTAAGTACAATTAAGTACAATTACATGTTATTTTGATACTTAAGAATATTTAAAACCAAATAGTTTTAGACTTAGTGAAGTCGTAATTTACTGGATGACTTTCACTTTTACTTAAGACATTTTTTATTAAGGTATCTTTACTTCTCATCAAGTATGAAAATTGGGTACTTTTTCCACCACTGACAATACCTCACTCAATATTAACAGTAGGGCAGCAAAGACCAATACAGTGATTGACTTGCTTTATGGTTTGTGATAAAGAAAGACTTTGCCTGGCCCTGCTGTTCTAGAGTGCTAGTGGATTAATGTGACAGTTCTGAGGTCACCCACTTTCTGAGTCTAAATAGGGAAAACCCCCACCGTGCCAAAAGCCATCTGCTTTTTTTCTAATGAGCCGATGGTCACACGGTTTGGATTTCTGTGCAACTAAGTGTAAACCTGTTGACTGAAGTAGCAGAAAAATCCCTCCAAAATCTGTGTTCACATGGTAAGATTAAATACAGAAATTGGCATACATAAATGTTTACATATGATGCTTATGTGAAGGTGATTACCCCCTGACTCCTAAATTACCCTTTGAACCCAGGCACAGATGCCCAGAAAAAGCTGGTGATTGGAGGAGAGGCATGTCTGTGGGGAGAATATGTGGATGCTACCAACCTGACCCCTCGACTCTGGTACACCAGGCAACGCCACATCAATAATAGATGAGAAAGGATGTTTCATTATCTCACACATATGTTCAACAATGTTATAGCCTACAGATTAATTACTAAGAAGTCTGTTGGTCCCATAATGTATTTCCTATGCTCAGGCCCCGTGCCAGTGCTGTGGGGGAGCGGTTGTGGAGTGACAGGGATGTGAGGGACCTAAACGATGCCTACAGTCGTCTAGCCAAGCACCGCTGTCGCATGGTCCAGTAAGTCGTGCCCATAGAGATACATAAACTCAACAAAAAAAGAAACGTCATCTCACTGTCAACTGCGTTTATGTTCAGCAAACTTAACGTGTAAATAGTTGTATGAACATAACAAGATTCAACAACAGACATATTCTGAACAATTTCCACAGACATGTGACTAACAGAAATGGAATAATGTGTCCCTGAACAAAGGGCAGGCCAAAAAGTAACAGTCTGTATCTGGTGTGGCCACCAGCTGCATTAAGTACAGCAGTGCATCTCCTCCTCATGGACTGCACCAGATTTGTCACCTCTTGCTGTGAGATGTTACCCCACTCTTCAACCAAGGCACCTGCAAGTTCCCAGACATTTCTGGGGGAATGGCACTAGCCCTAGATCCAACAGGTCCCAGATGTGCTCAATGGGATTGAGATCCGGGCTCTTTGCTGGCCATGGCAAAACACTGACATTCCTGTCTTGCAGGAAATCACGCACAGAAAGAGCAGTTTGGTGGCATTGTCATGCTGGAGGGTCATGTCAGGATGAGCCTGCAGGAAGGGTACCACATGAGGGAGGAGGATGTCTTCCCTGTAACACACAGCATTGAGATTGCCTGCAATGACAACAAGCTCAGTCCGATGATGCTGTGACACACCTCCCCAGACCATGACGGACCCTCCACCTCCAAATCAATCCCGCACCAGAGTACAGACCTCGGTGTAACACTCATTCCTTTAACGATAAAAGGCAAATTCAACATCACCCCTGGTGAGACAACCACGACTCGTCAATGAAGAACACTTTTTGCCAGTCCTGTCTGGTCCAGCGACGGTGGGTTTGTGCCCTTAGGCAACGTTGTTGCCGGTGATGTCTAGTGAGGACCTGCCTTACAACAGGCCTACAAGGCCTCAGTTCAGCCTCTCTCAGCTTATTGCGGACATTCTGAACACTGATGGAGGGATTGTGCGTTCCTGGTGTAACTCGGGCGGTTGTTGTTGCCATCCTGTACCTATCCTGCAGGTGTGATGTTTCGGATGTACCGATCCTGTGCAGGTGTTGTTAAATGTGGTTTGCCATCCTGTCTCCCTGTAGCTCTGTCTTAGATGTCTCTCAGTACGGACATTGCAATTTATTGCCCTGGCCACATCTGCAGTCCTCATGCCTCCTTGCAGCATGCCTAATGCACGTTCACGCAGATGAGCAGGGACCCTGGGCATCTTTCTTTTGGTGTTTTTCAGAGTCAGTAGAAAGGCCTCTTTAGTGTCCTAAGTTTTCATAACTGTGACCTTAATTTCCTACCGTCTGTAAGCTGTTAGTGTCTTAATGACCGTTCCACAGGTGCATGTTCAACAATTGTCTATTGTTCATTGAACAAGCATGGGAAAGTGTTTTAAACCCTTTACAATGAAGATCTGTGAAGTTCATTCGTAAAAATCCAAATATCTTTGAAAGACAGGGTCCTGAAAAAGGGAAGTTTCTGTTTTTGCTAAGTTTACTTCTCTGTATTACTGTTCTATATAATTCCATGGTGGCCCCCCAGTTGTAGTAAAAAGAATGATCAACTCTTGACGGTAGTATACAATGTGGTAATTCTCTCTTCCTGTCCTCTCTCTTGACTGGTAACTCTCTCTCCCTCCCCAGGCGTGGTATCCCAGCTGAGCCTCTCTTTACAGGTTACTGTGCACATGAGTACAAAGGGGTATGAAAAGTGAAGACCACTGTGATTGTCTTCATGTCTTCATTGATGCACTGATACGAGCCAAAATGTGTTTAAAAACAATCCTCATTCCATGTAATGTCACATTGATCTTGTTTTTAGAAAACCATTTTTATATGAATGTATGATTCAAATGATTAATAATTACATTTTAGTCAATTCGCAGATGCTCTTAGTGACTTGCAGTAGTTAGTGCATACATTTTCATATTTTTTTTATACTGGTCCCCCGTGGGATTCAAACTCTGAAATTGCAAACTTCATGCTCTACCAACTGAGCCACACGGGACTTTAATAATAATAATAAACCTTGTACAGTGCTGTGGACACCTGAAGTGTGATAGTTTTACACACTCATGGAAATGACACATCATCACACGATCATCTTTCATACAATGTACATACATTTTCCTACAATATGTTCAGCAGCACTACTATATGCCCTCATACACGGACTACCATGTTCTTGATTAATCTGTTTGCACGGCAAACACCCTTAGAGTATTGACAGTGGCATTCCTGGCTTACATTTACATTCAAACATCATGTATATTCCACAGAAACATACTATAACAACTGAATTGTGCTCTTGTTCGGTACAAAAGTCCATTAGTCCAATCCTAGTCTCTTGTGAGTGTGGCCATGCCACATGCTTGAACTGGATGCTGAGATTTATCAAACCATAACTGTTCAGTTTCGAAGTGCAACAATCTCAAATCCTGCAGCCATTTCTTGTAGTTTAGGAACAGGAGGTGGCGTCATCAGGCGAGGCCAGACATCTTGTTGAGCAGTGTTCTGGTGCTGGAGGTTCATGGCCAGCTGGAAGGAGAAGGTGGCGTTGTCAGAGTTTGTATCTGTCCCATTATGGCGTCTGAGAACATGAGCGGCGCCATGAGGGTACAGTCTCCGTTTTGTAGTCCAAATTCTGTGAGCTGGCAAACAAACTGAAAGGGTGCACACTGCCACCTAGTTGGTTTGAACGGGTATAAGGTCAAGGTAACTTGCAGTTATGGAATGTTTCCTCACGGTTGACTACTTCAAAATAGTGAAATTCCTCAATGGCGCTGCCCATGCTAAAACAGGCACTAGAATCCTATCTATCTCTATGGTGCTAACTGATGAGTCTACTGTACTCTATTTTTAATCTCATGTGAGTGAAATGCTCACACTGCCGAGCCTTGACCTCCCACCAACATGTCTGGGGAAATGGACATCATGCGTCCTCTGACCGCACTGCTTCTCAACACAGCGCGCATCCAACCCGGAAGCCAGTCGCACCAATGTGCGTGCACCTGGCAACCTTGGTTAGCGCGCATTTGCGCCCGGCCCGCAATAGGAGTCGCTGGTGCGCGATGAGACAAGGATATCCCTACCGGCTAACCCCTCCCTAACCCGGACAACGCTAGGCCAATTGTGTGTCGCCCCACGGACCTCCCGGTCGCGGCCGGTTACGATAAGAGCCTGGGCGCGAACCCAGAATCTCTGGCCCTTAACCACTACGCCACCCGGGAGGCGTCTTAAAGTATTTCTGATTGAGAAGCTCATTAGTGGTGGTGAGTTAAAACAATGTAATTTTTCGTCACCTCAAACAGAAAGTAAACTAAGTCTGTTTTTAGAATCAGTTGAGAACGACAATAGTTCTTTAAAGTATTTGAACAATATTTCCAGTGCTCTCTCTTTCGATAACCACTCGGCATTAAAAGGAAAAATGTAATGATCTTATCCAGTAGAAACGTCATAAAATACCTGATTACTTCTTATCCTGTGCACAAATAGCCTACAGCTGTGTTTGTCCCGAGGTAACTGGCGTTGGAAACTGAGGGCACAGAATCTTAGTCTTATACTCAACTGGCCCCTCCCTGGATTTTGTGTTAAACGCTCTACAACAAAGCTTTCTCTGCCCTTAACCTTGTTCTGAACCCCTTCGAAACGAAGGTCATGTGGTTTGGTAAGAAGAATGCCCCTCTCCCAACAGGTGTGATTATTACCTCTGAGGGTTTAGAGCTTGATGTAGTCTTCTCATACAAGTACGTATGGCTAGAAGTATGCCTAGAAGGTACACTGTCCTTCTCTCAGCACATATCAAAACTGCAGGCTAAAGTTAAATCTAGACTTGGTTTCCTCTATCGTAATCGCTCCTCTTTCACCCCAGCTGCCAAACTATTCCTGATTCAGATGACTATCCTACCCATGCTAGATTGTGGAGATGTAATTTATAGATTGGCAGGTAAGGATGCTCTCGAGCGGCTAGATGTTCTTTACCATTCGGCCATCAGATTTTCCACCAATGCTCCTTATAGGACACATCACTGCACTCTATAAACTTCTGTGAACTGGTCATCTCTGTATACACGTCGTAAGACCCACTGGTTGTTGCTTATTTATAAAAACCCTCTTAGGCGTCACTTCTACCTATCTTGAGATATCTTCTGCAGCCCTCATCATCCACATACAGCACCCATTCTGCCAGTCACAATCTGTTAAAGGTCCACAAAGCACACAGATCCCTGGGTCGCTGGTCTTTTCAGTTCGCTGCAGCTAGCGACTGGAACGAGCTGCAACAAACACACAAACTGGACAGTTATCTCAATCTCTTCATTCAAAAACTCAATCATGGACACTCTTACTGACAGTTGTGGCTGCTTTGCATGATGTATTGTTATCTCTATCTTCTTGCCCTTTGTGCTGTTGTCTGTGCACAACAATGTTTACCCTGTTTTGTGCTGCTACGACGTTGTGCTGCTACCATGTTGTGTTGCTACCATGCTATGGTGTTGTCTTAGGTCTCTTATGTAGCTTTGTCTCTTTTTTATCATTATGTGTATTTTGTCCTATATTTAATGTATTTTTAATCATAGCCCCCAACCCTGCAGGAGGCCTTTTGGCAGGCTGTCATTGTAAGAATTTGTTCTTAACTAACTTGCCTAGTTAAATAACGGTTCATTTAAAAAATATATATATTTTAATAGTTTCATGTTTGGTAGAGCAAGTTTCAGGCGATACAGTTGATTGTTGTTACAATATTTCAAGTTTTTTTACAGACAAGTCATGGGTAGCCAATGTGATTAATAGAATATTTATTTTTATCAGGATATTTTCTACCTGCTGGCTACAATGTTTTTATGTTTTGTGTTTATGTAGGCAATTTTTACATAGTTGGCAATGGCAAGTTTACTTTTAGATTTGTATAATTTTCATTTAGATTTAGAATGTAGATTACTGATTGAGATACTAGATGCAACTGTTCCACAAATATATGCAAATCACAACTGGCACTCAGATTGGTAAAATTTGGAAGATAAATTGGCACTCCAAATGATAAAGGTTGCTGACTGCTGGTGTAGCCTATTTATTACAGGCAACTTCAGGAGCATAATGGCCGAATCTGTGAAGGCCAGCAGCAGCGGGAGGAGCATTGAACTGTTTTTTACATTTTTTTATCTTTGGCTCCCTCTTGAGTAATATGTGTCATAATTATTTAATCAAACAGCCTGCTTAAAGGATCAGACAAGTTCAGTACATATAGCCTAGTTTATTTTATTAAACACTGTTTTATATCTACAGTACCAGTCAAAAGTTTGTTTACACCTACACATTCAAAGATTTTATTTTATTACTATTGTCTACATTGTAGAACAATAGTGAAGACATCAACTATGAAATAACACATCGAATCATGGGGTAACTAAAACGGTGTTAAACAAATAAAAAACATTTTTTTAGATTCTTCAAAGATTCTTTGCCTTGATGGCAGTTTCACCCCTGCTCAACTCAACTTAGCACCTACTGTTGGCCATGAACTGGCTGTCAAATAAGCTAAACACATTCTTTAAATGCCTGGCAATCATTTTTCATGATAACAATAATCAAAAACAGTAATGTATTCATATCTCAATGATCCAACTATAAGAAATCTATCCACATTTTCCTAATTTTCCTCACACTTTCCTCATGAAAGCAACCTTCAAAATACATTCCCAACAGCATTTCCATCAGAATTTAACTTTCGGTTTTACATTTTAAAAAGTGTAATGAGTATTAAAACTGGCCAGATTTTTAAAATTGTATTAGTAATTTATAGGTAACTCGTCAATTTAGTACAGTTTATAGTGTGCAACGGGACAGTTCCTGAACCCTCGCACCAGGTTTCATTCCGGAATTTGTTTGAGGACACTCCAGTCACGTACTTCCTCTAAAATTCTGGCTTCGGGGAAAATAAACACCAAAGACCCAAGCCTTAAGTCAAAACGACAAAAGAAAAACACATTTGAAACAACCAATTAAATCAAATAAGTATTGTACCAGAACACGTAACATTCAAGACACAAAATGGTAAGATATTCACGTATAACATTTGATGGGAAAATGTGTTAGCATGCAAAGTTAGCTAGCTGCCTAGCTAACATGTGGCAGACGCCTGACGACAGTGTCTCAAATGTGTTTTGTTGGTCGAACTGCTCTAGATATAAAACCACGGCTTGTTTCAGATACATATTTGCAAATCCGATGCACAATAGTTAATACCATTTGAAATGACAATGAAACATACTATAGGATTAGGCCCGCTGGACTGAATTGTTTTGATCTTGCCTTACCTCAAGTAGCTAACGCTAATCAATCAGCAATTAGCTAACCAAGTTACTTTAATGGTCATCATTCCAAACATATTTTGAGGATGCTTGAGCCAAGTAAGCCGATCTTTATATATTCAGAAATAATTCATTATTTGTGATGTTTGTTTACTTAACACACATTCAGACAGCCCTAACCCTTTTAAAAAGAAGTCGAATTGTGATCCTTCTTTGCCTTTTACCCCAGCCCCAGAACGAACACATTGAGTTACATCGCAAGCGCCATGGCCAGCGCCTGGACCATCAGGAGAGGAAGAGGAAGAAGGAGAGCCGTGAGGCCCATGAGCGCTCACATAAAGCCAGGAAGATGATTGGTCTGAAGGCAAAACTCTACCACAAACAGAGGCACTCTGAGAAGATCCAGATGAAGAAGACGTGAGTATATAGTTTTACACTACCATGCTGCAGCACCCTTTGAAAAATCAGAATAACATTTTTTGAAAGTAGTGCACTGGGCCTTTACTAGTCCTGTATTAATGGACCAATATAGCTGTCTTTAGCGTGGGCAAACAAATGTCTCCTTTGATTTGCCATTGCTGCTGTTTGTTGACAGCTATGTACCACAACCTGTCTCACCACAGCCTCAAAATGCACGAACAGAGGAAGACCAAGCAGAAGAACGACGACAAGACGCCTGAGGGAGCAGTACCAGCCTACTTGCTGGACAGAGAGGGACAGTCACGCGCCAAGATCCTCTCCAACATGATCAAACAGAAGAGGAAGGAGAAGGCTGTGAGTATTCGATGCCTTTCTTTTTCTTGTTTGTGTTTTCATCATGTCTCACCAAAGACAGTGTATGTCTGGACAGATTATCTTGTATAAAAGGGAACAATACCTAGCTGACATTGTTTCAAATGTCAACATAAAACTGTATGGATTGGTTTCCAGCAATCCCATATTAAGCCTAGTCCTTAACTTAAATGCACTTTCAATGAAAGTGTGCAAAGCCCAAGCCAGTTTAGTTGAAAACAGGTTCTTAAAGGTGTCCTGAAATGCTCTCTGATCGGATATTCTGTTTCTCCCTGTAGGGTAAATGGGAGGTGCCCCTGCCCAAGGTTCGGGCCCAGGGGGAGACGGAGGTGCTCAAAGTAATCCGTACAGGCAAGAGGCAGAAGAAGGCCTGGAAGAGGATGGTGACCAAAGTGTGCTTTGTAGGTGACAACTTCACCCGCAAGCCTCCCAAATATGAACGCTTCATCAGACCCATGGTAAGGAGGATGGCGCCATTACTCACTAGCATACTGTGTGTGTGTGTGTGTGTATAATATATATTTATTGTGTGTGTGTGTATATATTAGAGGTCGACCAATTATTATTTTAACGCCGATACCCATTATTGGAGGACCACAAAAAGCCGATAACGATTAATCAGACGTTTTTACATTTTATTTTTAAATACATACATATTTGTAATAATGACAATTACAACAATACTGAATGAACAATGAACACTTATTTTAACTTAATATAATACATCAAATCAATTTAGTCTCAAATAAATAATGAAACATGTTCAATTTGGTTTAAATAATGACAAACAGTGTTGGAGAAGAAAGTAAAAGTGCAATATGTGCTAACGTTTAAGTTCCTTGCTCAGAACATGAGAACATATGAAAGCTGGTGGTTCCTTTTAACATGAATCTTCAATATTCCCAGGTAAGAAGTTTTAGGTTGTAGTTATTATAGGACTATTTCTCTCTATACCATTTGTATTTCATATACCTTTGACTATTGGATGTTCTAATAGGTACTTTAGTATTGCCAGCCTAATCCCGGGAGTTGATAGGCTTGAAGTCATAAACAGTGCAATGCTTGAAGCACAGCGAAGAGCTACTGGCAAAACGCACAAAAGTGCTGTTTGAATGAATGCTTGCGAGCCTGCTGCTGCTTTCCACTGCTCAGTCAGACATCAAATCATAGACTTAATTATAATATAATAACACACAGAAATACGAGCCTTAGGTCATTAATATGTTCAAATCCAGAACACAATTTCCCTAGTTAAAATAAATTCATGTTAGCAGGCAATTAACTAAATATGCCGGTTTAAAAAATATACATGTGTATTGATTTTAAGAAAGGAGTTGGTGTTTATGGTTAGGTACAAATTGGTGCAACAACAGTGCTTTTTTTTGCGAATGCGCTTGTTAAATCACCCGTTTGGTGAAGTAAGCTGTGATTCAATGATAAATTAACAGGCACCGATTATATGCAACGCAGGACATGCTAGATAAACTAGTAATATCATCAACCGTGTGTAGTTAACTAGTTTTTTATAAGATTAATGCTAGCTAGCACCTTACCTTGGCTCCTTGCTGCACTCACATAACAGGTAGTCAGCCTGTTACGCAGTCTCCTTGTGGAGTGCAATGTAATCGGCCCTAATTAATCGTCCATTCCGATTAAAATGGGTCGACCTCTAGTGTGTGTGTGTGAATATATATATATATATGAGGTCGACCGATTTAATCGGAATGGCCGATTAATTAGGGCCGATTTCAAGTTTTCATAACAATCGGAAATCGTTATTTTTGGGCGCCGAATTGCTGATTCTTTTAAAAGTATTTATTTTTTGCACCTTTTATTTAATCTTTATTTAACTAGGCAAGTCAGTTAACCTCTTACACTTATGGTGGCGCTATTTCATTTTTGGAAGAAAAACGTTCCCGTTTTAAACAAGATATTTTGTCACAAAAAGATGCTCGACTATGCATATAATTGCTACTGTTCAAAAGAAAACACTCTGACGTGTCCAGAAATACAAATATCTTCTCTGTGCGTGCCCTTTAACGTGAGCTTCAGGCAAAACCATGACTTGGCATCCAGGAAATGACAAGGATTTTTGAGGCTCTGTCTTTCATGATCTCCTTATATGGCTGTGAACGCAAGAGGAATGAGTCTGCCCTTTCTGTCGTTTCCCCAAGGTGTCTGCAGCATTGTGACGTATTTGTAGGCAGATCGTTGGAAGATTGACCATAAGAGACCACATTTACCACGTGTCCGCCCGGTGTCCTGCGCCGAAATTGGTGCGCAAAAGTCACCTGCCAGTATTTTTCCATGGGGCACAGAGAGAGAAGCAAGCTTCCACGAACTGCATGTCAATGAAGAGATATGTGAAAAAACACCTTGAGGATTGATTCCAAACAACGTTTGCCATGTTTCGGTCGATATTATGTAGTTAATCCGGAAAAAGTTTCACATTGTAGGTGACTGCATTTTCGGTTCGTTTCGGTAGCCAGGCGCAATGTAGAAAACGGAACGATTTCTCCTACACACAGACGCTTTCAGGAAACACTGCGCATTTGGTATGTGGCTGGGAGTCTCCTCATTGAAAACATCAGAAGCTCTTCAAAGGTAAATGATTTTATTTATTTGGTTATCTGGCTTATGTGAAAATGTTGCGTGCTACATGCTACACAAAATGCTATGCTAGCTTTGCATACTCTTACACAAATTAGTCAATTTCTATGGTTCAAAAGCATATTTTGAAAATCTGAGATGACAGTGTTGTTAAGAAAAGGCTAAGCTTGAGAGCAAACGCATTATTTTAATTTTATTTGCGATTTTCAGAAATCGTTAACGTTGCGTTATGCTAATGAGCCTGAGGCTTAGTCACAATCCCGGATCCGGGATGGGGAGTTTCAAGAGGTTTTAAGAACACATTCTTATTTTCAATGACGGCCTAGGAATGAGGCAGAACGACAGATTTTTAACCCTGTCAGCTCGGGGGATCCAATCTTGCAGTTAACTAGTCCAATGCTCTAACACCTGATTACATTGCACTCCACGAGGAGCCTGCCCGTTACGCAAATGCAGTAAGCTAAGGTAAGTTTGTGGCGAAATCTGCACGGAGCCTTCACCGTGCACTGCCACTTTAAGAGCGCATGAGCAGTAAGGAAGGAGGAAATAAAGAGCTCATTCAGCTCTTTGGGGAGGGGCTCTTGGGTGGCGCGACAGTTTGATTGTGTGTGCTGTGCTGCAGAAGTTTTGTTTGTTTTCAGCGTTTGTAGTTTATAAAGTATTTAACTCTATCATCGGTGTGATTGCTTTAGATCGTGGTTGTTTTTGGGACCGCGCCCGTTATGGATCGCATGGATTAGTAGCAACATTGTTGTGAAGCTTTAACATACAAACCAACAAACCATGGGACAGTCAGACAGTACACCGGCAGGCCTGACGACCACAGCTAAGATTTTTCTTTTTCTCTCTCTTTCTCTTCCCTCTCGTTCCAGTGCTTTACCCTGCAACAGACTCTCTATTTTTCAAATGCACTTCCCATTGAAGTTCATTAGAGCTGGACTATTATTGCCCTGCCAGAAGTATTTTGATGAACATTTTAGTTAAAAGGGAGGTTGCTTGCAAGTTGTGAACTGTATTGAGGTGAGGTGTACTAATGACATGTGGCCGAGAAGACTGTGGACATTTTTAAGGCCTTTGTTGTGTCGATGAACACCCCCCACATTCATACCCTCTGCACCCATCCACTAGAAAATATTACAGATTATTGCAAATCCTCTGTTGATGACTGGGTTCGTTCTTGTATGAAGTTGCTGTTGAATTGCTCTGCCATTATTAGTATTATTGTATGAGGTATTCTTGTTGGGGTTACCCCTGTGCTGTGATGTGGGTTTTATATGGTGTTTATTCTCTTTTCTCTCCACTGGCTATCTGGTAAACAGGCTACACTCTAGGCAGTCTCTTCTGCTGATGTGTGTGGGTCTGGTAGTGATACTCTCTCTATTCTACTCTTTTCCTTTCGGCATGGTTAATACCTGCCTGGCGCCCGAACAAAATCTTTCTTTACCCCTCTCTAATAAATACCGCTACAAGTTGCTAGCTAGCATTAAACTTATCTTATAAAAAACAATCAATCAATGACTGTCATTGCTCCAATGTGTGCTTAATCATAAACATCAATGCCTTTCTTAAAATCAATACATAGAAGTATATATTTTTAAACCTGCATATTTAGCTAAAAGAATCCAGGTTAGCAGGCAATATTAACCAGGTGAAATTGTGTCATTTCTCTTGCATTCATTGCACGCAGAGTCAGGGTATATGCAACAGTTTGGGCCGCCTTGCTCTTTGCCAACTAATTTTATGTAATTATGACATAACATTGAAGGTTGTGCAATGTAACAGGAATATTTAGACTCATGGATGCCACCCGTTAGATAAAATACGGAACGGAATAGTCGTTTTGTTTTCGAGGTGATAGTTTCCGGATTAGTCAAAGGTATATGGTTTAGAGAGAAAGAGTCGACGCGTTATAATTCCTGTAATAACTTGCGGCTGAACTTGAAAGGGGTTCCTTCGTTATTTTACCGTTCATGTCTTCCATAGAGAATGCCTTGATCTACTTCAAATAAGGTCTGTGTTGCGTGCAGGCTTAAATTGCCTCGGCGTTTTGATACCTGTGTAAATCTCAGTAGGATAAGGTAACGTTTGTCAACATATTCCATAAATCCACTCTACAAAAAAATTATCTTCGCTTATATTTAGCCAATATTGATCAGAGTTACCTTGTCCTATGGATATCTACACAGTTATAAAATTGGCACGGTGGTGCAAGCCTACACGAAACACAGACCTTATTTTAAGTGAATCTAAAAAATATCCTATAGAATAAATGAAGGAACTGCTTTTCAGATTTTGCTAGAAGGTGTCATGGGAATTATGACTCGCACTTTGGTCGTCAATTCTTACCATGCCCATTATTAAAATAGGATTTCCTGCATATAGAAATTACAGTTTTTGTTTAACATTCATCACAGGTAACTTAACCTGTTACATCTATGGGGGCGCTATTTCATTTTTGGATAAAAAGACGTGACTTTTTTAAGCGCAATATTTTGTCACAAAAAGATGCTTGACTATGCATATAATTGATAGCTTTGGAAAGAAAACACTCTGACGTTTCCAGAACTGCAAAGATATTGTCTGTGAGTGCCCCAGAACAGATGCTACAGGCAAAACCAAGATGAAACTTCAACCCGGAAATGAGTAGGATTTTTGAGGCTCTGTTTTTCATTGTCTCCTTATATGGCTGTGAATGCGCAAGGAATGAGCCTGCCCGATCTATCGTTTCCCCAAGGTGTCTGCAGCATTGTGACATATTTGTAGGCATATCATTGGAAGATTGACCATAAGAGACTACATTTGCCAGGTGTCCGCCAGGTGTCCTCCGTCGAAATTGGTGCGTCATCTTCAACTGCACGTCTTTTTCCAAGCGATTCACCGGAGAAAGGAGACTACCACGAACGATATATCAATGAAGAGATATGTGAAAAACACATTGAGGATTGATTCTAAACAGCGTTTGCCGTGTTTCAGTCAATATTATGGAGTTAATTTGGAAAACAGTTCGCCGTTTTGATGACTGAATTGTCTTTTTTTTTTTTTTTGGTACCCAAACGTGATGTACAAAACGGAGCGATTTCTCCTACACAAAGATTCTTTCAGGAAAAACTGAACATTTGCTATGTAACTGAGAGTCTCCTCATTGAAAACATCCGAAGCTCTTCAAAGGTAAATTATTTTATTTATTTGGTTATCTGGTTTTTGTGAAAATGTTGCGTGCTAAATGCTACTCAAAATGCTAAGCTAGCTTTGCATACTCTTACACAAATTAGTGAATTGCTATGGTTCAAAAGCATATTTTGAAAATCTGAGAAGACAGTGTTGTTAAGAAAAGGCTAAGCTTGAGAGCAGGCGCATTATTTTCATTTTATTTGCGAATTTCAGAAATCGTTAACGTTGCGTTATGCTAATGAGCCTGAGGCTTTATTCACGATCCCGGATCCGGGATGGGGAGTATCACAAAAGTCTAAGCTTGAGAGCAAATATATTTATTTCATTTCATTTGCGATTTTCATGAATAGTTAACGTTGCGTTATGCTAATGAGCTTGAGGCTAGAAATAGAATCCCGGATCCGGGATTGCGCGACGCAAGAAGTTAAGCTCTATTTTTATTCAAACAGTTGAGTATTGGTCTCCTAAGCAGTCTCTTCTGTATCATTGTCACTTCAGAGCTGTGTGTGTGTGTATTTATGTATTATACACTGCTCAGAAAAATAAAGGGAACACTAAAATAAAGCACCGCCAGCATTCAAAGGTGACCAAAACATCAGCCAGGAAGCATAGGAACTGAGAAGTGGTCTGTGGTCACCACCTTCAGAACCACTCCTTTATTGGGGGTGTCTTGCTAATTGCCTATAATTTCCACCTCTTGTCTATTCCATTTGCACAACAGCATGTGAAATTTATTTTCAATCAGTGTTGCTTCCTAAGTGGACAGTTTGATTTCACAGAAGTGTGATTGACTTGGGAGTTACATTGTGTTGTTTAAGTGTTCCCTTTATTTTTTTGAGCAGTGTATTAAGTTAAAATAAGTGTTCATTCGAGTATTGTTGCAATTGTCATTATTACAAAAATGTGTGTGTGTTTATGATATATATACTTTTATTTTTAAATAAATCGGCCGATTAATCGGAATCGTGTTTTTTGTCCTCCAATAATCAGTATCGGTGTTAAAATCATAATCGGTCGACCTCATATTATACACACACACACACACACACGTGTGTATATATACATACATACAGTTGAAGTCAGACGTTTACATACACCTTAGCCAAAGATATTTAATCTCAGTTTTTCACAATTGCTGACATTTAATCCTAGTAAAAAATTCCCTGTCTTATGTCAGTTAGGCTCACCACTTTCTTTTGAGAATGTGAAATGTCAGAATAATAGTAGTGATTTATTTCAGCTTTTATTTCTTTCATCACATTCCCAGTGGGTCAGAAGTTTACATGCACTCAATTAGTATTTGGTAGCAGTGCCTATAATTATTTACGTTTTGGGTAGCCTTCCACAAGCTTCCCACAATAAGTTGGGTGAATTTTGGCCCATTCCTCCTGACGGAGCTGGTGTAATTGAGTCAGGTTCGTAGGCCTCCTTGATCGCACAGGCTTTTTCAGTTCTGCCCACACATTTTCTATAGGATTGAGGTAAGGGCTTTGTGATGACCACCCCAATACCTTGACTTTGTTTTTAAGACATTTTGCTGCAAATTTGGAAGTATGCTTGGGGTCATTGTCCATTTGGAAGACCCATTTGCGACCAAGCTTTGACTTCCTGACTGATGTCTTGAGACGTTGCTTTAATATATCCACATCATTTTCCTACCTCATGATGCCATCTATTTTGTGAAGTGCACCAGTCCCTCCTGCAGTGACCAAAAAGTCGCATTTGTGTCCTCATTACCAGTAAAACGTAATCAAAACATTTCTTTGCTGTTTCGTTGTTAAGTCGTTTCATTCTCAACCAGGATTTCATCATCCATGTCAAGCAGTGAAGTTTCAGTTCTGTCTGTCCGTGGCTTCTATTCCTCGGTGCGCTCTGTCACTGTATCCGTTTCCATCTTGTCCAGCTGTGTATGTAAATTTCACGTAAACCCTGTTTCTTGTCTGCATCGAAGTAACGGTCCTTGTACCTAGCATCGAGCATGGGGGCGACACAGTAAAGAGGCTCAGAGAGAATGCCACCGACTTGTTTGTTCACAGCCTGGAGTACTTTTGTAAGTTAACCCCTCGGTCTGTGTCGACAGTTTTGTTGAGCGGGCGTTTCAATGCCATGACCGAGGATATCACGTCTGCTGCAGATGCAGTTGATGAGCTCGTTTCTTGAGTCAGTTGTTCGAATGGAGCAATGAGTGTGTTCATGTTGCAAACATGTTCTCAAAGGCCATTGAAATAGCAGCAGCGGTATGAGAACCAGCACATTTTTGAGCATGCAATACGGCTTTCTTCAGTACGAAATCCTTATCGACCCACTGTGCTGTCAGACTCTGCATGCTCATGGGGCTGACATCGTTGGTCCAAATGTCAGTTGTGAAGCTAATACCAGTGGCACCCATAGCAAGTAGCTCATGGATGTGTTTCAACAATACTGTAACTCCGGTAGGGCAACCTCTGAAAAATAGCACCTACTTGGTAGTGTGTATCGGTGCTCGACGAGTCGGGGAAAGCCAACATCATCCACAACAGAGAAAGGTTGATTGTCACGGGCAATGAATTTCATTATCTTGGAGTTTAATGGATTTTGCCTTTTGAGTTGTCTCGCTGAAATGTTCTTACTCTTTCAAATGACTGCTGGACTTGAACTTGTTTAGTTGTTGTAAGTGTGGGCTTAGTATTTTTCTGCTTTTGTTCTGTGTTACGCTCCCGGACCCGGGATGGTTAGTATCACGAGGTTAATCCCACCAAAGTGTCCGATTTCAAATAGGCTTTACAGCGAAAGCACCATAAACGATTGTTAGGTCAGAGCCAAGCCACAGAAAAACAGCAATTTTCCAGCCAAAGAGAGGAGTCACAAAAAGCACAAAGAGAAAATTAATCACTAGCCTTTGATCTTCATCAGATGACACTCATAGGACTTCATGTTACACAATACATGTCTTTTTTTTGTTCGATGGTGCATATTTAGATTTTTTTTTAAATCAGCATACATTGGCGCATTATGTTCACTAGTTCCAAAAACATCCGGCGATATTGCAGAGAGCCACATCATTTTACAGAAATACTCATTATAAATGTTGATGAAAATACAGTTGTAAGACATGGAAATATAGATACACTTCTCCTTAATGCAACCGCTGTATCAGATTCCAAAAAAGCTTAACGGGAAAAATCAAACCAATAATCTGAGTACAGTTTTCAGACAACAAAGCAGCCAAAAAGATATCCACCATATTGGGTAGTCAACATTAGTCATAAATAGCATTATAAATATTCACTTACCTTTGATTTTCATCAGAATGCACTCCCTGGAATCGCAGTTCCACAATAAATGTTTGTTTTGATTGATAATGTCCATTTTTGTCTAAAGAGCTACTTTTGGTAAACAAATCCAAATCCAGCATCACTGCTGGCAGACCTCGGACTCATTACTCTCTCACTACTGTGAAGGTCTCACGAGCCCCTCCTTTATAGTAGAATCCTCAAACAAGTTTCTAAAGACGGTTGACATCTAGTGGAAGCCTTTGGAAGTGCAACAACTAATATCCCACTGTGTATTCAATAAGGGCTGGGTTGAAAATTGACCAACCTCGGATTTCTTCCCAGGTTTTTGCCTGCCGTATGAGTTCTGTCATACTCGGACCGTTTTAGAAACTTCAGAGTGTTTTCTATTCAATACTATTAATAATATGCATATATTAGCAACTGGGACTGAGGAGCAGGTAGTTTACTCTGGACACCTTTCACCCCAAGCTACTCAATACTGCCCCTGCAGCCATAAGAAGTTAATGCTTATTGCACGTTTTATAAAACCGACTAAACGGCCTGTATCGCAATCTTTATTTGACTAAAATGCTGCAGTAATGCGTGTGAAACTGAGCATTCATTTTCCACAATGAAAATAGGTACATCCGATTTTAGTAGTGGTTGCTCTGCTCAAGATTTGAGTTGAAACATCAACAGGGTATGATTCGAAATGTTAATTTATCCACTTACAGTAAAATGTCTCCATGTGTTTGTGTCCATATGACCGATTTCTGTTGGACCAAACCTCAAATGCAAGTAGCAAGTTAACTCTTGCCAAAATCTGTACAAATTAAGCCCAATGCATTTCTATGGGCTTATTTTTAACCTAAGCTTGTCACCTGCCTTCCCGCCTTTGGGACATCGACTCCCATTGTTAGGACGGAGACATGAGCATCTCGTCATTATATACAGATCTCTGGTGTGAATGGAAAGGTGCACAGACAGAGCGAATGAGACAAGATCAAAAGGACGTGAGAACAAGTGGATTAAAATACAAAACTAAATTATGCGATACATGCATTTTGGAATATCACGCAAGAAGATAATTAATTTGAATATATCCCCCAGCCCTAATGTGTATGTTCTCTAATATACAGTATTTGGCATGTTGATGCCTTTCTCAGTTAGTTGCAGTGTTTGAAACTTTGACGTGTTAACACCATCACTGTGTGAGCGACTACATTTGTAAAATGTATCAGTCTAGAGCAACTTAGTTACAACCAGTGCATTCAACTAAATGATGTAAAATAACTTAAATTGACTTAACCTCTAGCGTCGAGCAATCCCGTATCCGGGAGCGTAATCATAGCCTCAAGCTCATTAGCATAACGCAACGTTAACTATTCATGAAAATCGCAAATTAAATGAAATAGATATTGGCTCACAAGCTTAGCCTTTTGTTAACAACACTGTAATCTCAGATTTTCAAAATATGCTTTTCAACCATAGCTACAAAAGCATTTGTGTAAGAGTATTGATAGCTAGCATAGCATTAAGCCTAGCATTCAGCAGGCAACATTTTCACAAAAACAAGAAAAGCATTCAAATAAAATCATTTACCTTTGAAGAACTTCGGATGTTTTCAATGAGGAGACTCTCAGTTAGATAGCAAATGTTCAGTTTTTCCAAAAATATTATTTGTGTAGGAGAAATCGCTCCGTTTTGTTCATCACGTTTGGCTATGAGAAAAAAACAAATTCAGTCATTACAACGCCAAACCTTTTTCCAAATTAACTCCATAATATCGACTGAAACATGGCCAACGTTGTTTAGAATCAATCCTCAAGGTGTTTTTCACATATCTATTCGATGATAAATCATTTGTGGCAGTTGCCTTTCTCCTCTGAACCTAATGGAAAAGTGGACGCAGCTGGAGATTGCGCAATAATTTCGACAGAGGACCCCAAGCGGACACCTGGTAAATGTAGTCTCTTATGGTCAATCTTCCAATGATATGCCTACAAATACGTCACAATGCTGCAGACACCTTGGGGAAACGACAGAACGTGTAGGCTCATTCCTGGCGCATTCACAGCCATATAAGGAGACATTGGAACACAGCGCATTCAAAATCTGGGGCATTTCCTGTATGAAATTTCATCTTGGTTTTGCCTGTAGCATTAGTTCTGGGGCACTCACAGACAATATCTTTGCAGTTTTAGAAACGTCAGTGTTTTCTTTCCAAAGCTGTCAATTATATGCATAGTCGAGCATCTTTTCGTGACAAAATATCTTGTTTAAAACGGGAGCGTTTTTTTATCCAAAAATTAAAAGAGCGCCCCCCCTATATCGAAGAAGTTAAACCTTCTTGCTCTTTGGAGACCATTGGCAAACTTTCTCCAGTGGGCTCAGTGTTGAACAGGTTTTTACACTTCTTTCAATGATGTTAAGAGGCAAAAAACCCTGAAATAAAATGTCCTACCCGCCTCTGCCCTTTCCTCTCTTCAGGGTCTACGCTTCAAAAAGGCCCATGTGACCCACCCAGAGCTGAAGGCCACATTCTGTCTTCCCATCCTGGGTGTGAAGAAGAACCCCTCGTCACCCCTCTACACCACCCTGGGGGTCATCACCAAGGGAACCGTGGTAGAGGTCAACGTTAGCGAGCTGGGCCTGGTAACGCAGGGGGGAAAGGTCATCTGGGGTGAGTCAGCTCCTGTCCTCTCACATAGATATTTATCTGGATCATTATGGGCCGGTTTCCCGGACACCAATTTAAGCCTAGTTCTGGACTAAAAAGAGATTTTCCATTACACATGCTTAGTCCACGACTAAGCTTAGACTGTCTGGGAACCCGGCCTTATGTTATTTATTTAACCAGAGGGCTGCAGAATGGTGGGGGTTGGTGTAGTCCCGCATTGCTACAGGAGGATGTATACTTTTATTAAACGGTGCAGAAATGTCTGATAAGACGGGTGTGGCCAAAGTAAAGAATAGTGAGTGATGGCAATATATTTGATTGATCTCACTCCTGACAACACTAATATAAAACTGCATACAATCTCAGTGTAATTCAATTTCTGAAATGTAGGGATTAAAATGTTTCTTCTTCCCCAGGTAAATACGCCCAGGTGACAAATAACCCAGAGAACGACGGCTGCATTAATGCTGTACTGCTGGTGTAAAATGAAGAACTCTATGGGACGTTTTCCCAGACACAGATTAAGCCTAGTACTGGACGAAAGCATTTATGGAGACTCTCCATTGACCTTGTTTAATAGTCCAGGAATAGGCTTAATCTGTGTCCAGGAACCCGCTCCTCTATACAGACTGCCTGTAACGTACAGCCAGAGTTGGGGCTGGCATAGAATAACCGACATCTGTGGTTAAACTGTATGATGGAGAAAACATCAGATGGCATATTTTGCAACAAGGTGTCTTGTAACTAAATTCTGGACTGTGACTAAAAGTGTTTGTCAAATAGTTGTCATTTGTTTTTCTTGGTTGCATATTGCCTCAACAAGATTCATATGTGACTGCGCTCTGAGAAGGGGGGGTCCTTCAAAACTGATTAAGCGCAATGCTTGTGAAAAAGGATGGTGGGAGAAAGCCAGCCTATACAAGTCCCCTGCACTCCTCAGAAAAGTCTGACAGCAGGCAAGCCCGTTGATGTCCGGATACCTGAAGGTCATCCAAAGTCCCCACAGAAGAGTAGGTGGTAGATGTTCCCTTTTTCTTTGCCGTCGGCAACTACAGACCGATTTATCAGACCTACAAAATCACCTTTCATCATAAATTACTACTCATTGTGATTCGTAGATCGTTCACTCCGCAGCTGCTAACTGCAACGCTGTGTATTGGTCCAGCTTGCTGCTGATGGTCTTGCAGCCCTTTACGGAGAAGAGCTTCTCTGTTTTGGGGAAGTAAATCATTTCTCTGGCCGACTGGTTAGCCACTTCCTGGTTGGGCTTCAGGCCCTTGGCAGCCATCTCAACCATGCCACACATCAGAACGTGTTTGTACTCCAGAGGCATGAAGGGGACAAAGAAATTCACCAGGCTCATCAGACTAGTGTGCCAGAACCCACCTTTACAGAGAAAGGTGGAATGAGATGGGTTAGGGAAAAGAAACAAGGATGGACTTTTTTAATTTGAGGTCTACAAAGCCTTGTTTTCTAATTCCAGGATTATAAACACAGAAGGGACTAATCTTAACATTAGACACGTGTAATTTGATCTTTCAATGCATGATTTGTTAAATAGGAGAACGAGTTACAACCGTGCATCTAAAGAGTGATAGTGAACAGCTGGCTTACTCTGCTTGTTGTTGGACAAGGAGAGCGGTGTTTCCAAATCCTTCAGTTCCATCTCTGTCTCACCCTGCTCTCCAGAAGTCCAGGGCCACCTGAACTATTATCTCCTCCAGTGTTGCTGTGGAGATTAGCAACACAGTAAATATTAAGGGATCAGAAATAACTTAATTTTGTATGATTAAATGTCTTATTGACAGCTGACTTTCAGCTAAGTAAAATAATCACTACAGGTCACTTAGTTGTGGCCAAAATTTGGGAATGACACATTCATTTTCACAAAGTCTGCTGCCTCAGTTTGCGTGAGGGCAATTTACATTTTCTCCAGAAGGTTATTAAGAGTGATCAGATGAATTGCAATTAATTGCAAAGTCCCTCTTTGCCATGCAAATGAACTGAATCCCCAAAACACAGTCCCACTGCATTTCAGCCCTGCCACAAAAGGACCAGCTGACATGTCAGTGATTCTCTCGTTAACACAGGTGTGAGTGTTTACAAGGACAAGCCTGGAGATTACGGTCATGCTGATTGAGTTCGAATAACAGACTGGAAGCTTCAAAAAGGAGGGTGGTGCTTGGAATCATTGTTCTTCCTCGCCAACCATGGTTACCTGCAAGGAAACACGTGCGTCATCATTGCTTTGCACAAAAAGGGCTTCACAGGCAAGGATATTGATGCAGAACATTGATGCAGTAGTAGCTAAGATGGGGAGAACTCTAGTTTTGTCGCACCTTGACTACTTACTGTTCAGTCGTGTGGTCAGGTGCCACAAAAAAGGACTTAGGAAAAGTGCAATTGGCTCAAAACAGGGCAGCATGGCTGGCCCTTGGATGCACACAGAGCTAATATTAATAATATGCATGTCAATCTCTCCTGGCTGAAAGTGGAGGACAGAATTGACTTCACTACTTTTATCTATAAGACATGTTGAATGTACTGAGCGATCTGTCTAAACTACTGGCACACAGTTTGGACACCCATGCATGCCCAACAAGACATGCCACAGGTCTCTTCATAGTCCACAAGTCCAGAACAGACTATGGGAGGCACAGAGTACTACATAGATCCATGACTACATGGAACTCTGTTCCACATCAAGTAATTGAAGCAAGCAGTAAAATTAGATTTAAAAGACACCTTATGGAACATTGGGGACTGTGAAGGAACACACATTGGCACAGACACATGCATACACACAATAACATATGCACTATACATACACATGGATTTGGTACTGTAGATATGTGGTAGTGGTGGAGTAGAGGCCTGAGGGCACACAGTGTGTTGTGAAATCTGTGAATGTAATGTTTTTAAAATTGTATAAACTGCTTCAATAATGAAGAATAGCTGCTGCTTTGGCAGCAAATTGCAAGTAGCCAAGGAATAAGCCCTTTACTTACTGCAAAGGAGGATATGTTAAGAAAACCAGTTGCAACCATTCATAAATCTGTGAAACCCCCCCCCAAAGAAACGTTACCACTCTGATAGTAAAAGTTCAACATACCTGTTATGCTGAAGGAGATCCAGTCTGGTCTACAATGTTCGTGATAATAGTAACCCATAAAAAGTATATTTGAGTCAAAGTCTGTTAAACTAGTCGCTGATTCTGAGCCATCCCTTCTGGTTAGTTCTAGTCAGGCAGCTTAGTCTCCCATTCAGATGACCCCCACTTTTGCTAGTGTCTTATTGGTCAAGGTCACACCAAATACTTATCACCACATCTCCTTCAGCCTGTCAGTGGCCTTGATTCCCAGGACTTCAGTTAGTCTATGACCCCAGCATGCCTTGTGGTCAGAAACATGCTTTCCCCATCCTGATGAGCACTTCCACAGTTAGCCCTTCTGTTTAACTTTTCCTCCTTTGGATTGAATCCCTGTATGTCTGATGTTTATTGTGAATGCATGTTAACTTAATGTCCGTTCTCACTGGACATGATTCTCAGTTATCTGAACCATGAGTGGTCAAGTTTGTCTTCCATTAAACTCCCCTTAACCTGGCCATCCGCCGCATCCTTGTTCTGACCGGACATTCTGTAGTGGTTGCTACCGGGCTTAAGCCAGCACTTAAGATATCTTATTACATTCATGGTCCTTTGATTCTCTACAACCCTACCTCTATTTTTTTAAGTATAAAAGTATTTGGTTTAAAATGCACTTAAGTATCTAAAGTAAAAGTATAAATAATTTCAAATTCCGTATTTATTTGAGTATAGCCAGGGACACACTCCAACATTCAGACATAATTTACAAACTAAGCATGTGTGTTTAGTGAGTCCGCCAGATCAGAGGCAGTAGGGACGGTCTGGTGGTGTGAGAATTGGACCATTTTCCTGTCCTGCTAAGCATTCAAAATGTTATGAGTACTTTCGGTTGTCAAGGAAAATGTGTGGAGTAAGTACGATATTTTCTTAAAAGGAATGTAGTGAAGTAAAACAAATTAAAAATATGAATATTGAAGTTCAGATACCCCCAAAAACTACTTAATTAAAAATACATTAAATTATTACTAAGTACTTTACACCACTGCCAAAAGGTTGAACGTATGTTAGGATCGTAAGAAAATCCATATGTAAATTGTTAGGATCATAAGAATAGCCATGCGTGAAACATTAAATGTAACCGTTAAAATAGATCTGTAAATGTACAAACCTTCTGAATTAGAATACGTGGACAACTACAAATACCTAGGTGTCTGGTTAGACTGTAAGCCCCATATACCAAAGCCCCATATACTACCCACCATTGCGACCTGTACACTCTCGTTGGCTGGCCCTCGCTTCATACTCGTCGCCAAACCCACTGGCTCCATGTCATCTACAAGACCCTGCTAGGTAAAGTCCTCCCTTATCTCAGCTCGCTGGTCACCATAACATCACCCACCTGTAGCACGTGCTCCAGCAGGTATATCTCTGGTCACCCCCAAAACCAATTATTTCTTTGGCCGCCTCTCCTTCCAGTTTTCTGCTGCTAATGACTGGAACGAACTACAAAAATCTCTG